>NW_004443996.1:7019529-7020621 GCF_000243295.1 Trichechus manatus latirostris
TAGAAAGATTCAGCAGAGTAGCAGGATACAAGATAAACATTCAAAAATCAGTTGGATTCCTATACACCAATAAGCAGAACGATGAAAAGGAAATCAGAAAAAGAATACCATTTTTAATAGCCCCTAAAAAGATAAAATACTTAGGAATAAATCTGACCAGAGAAGTAAAGGATGTATACAAAGAAAACTACAAAACAGTTCTACATGAAAACCAAATGGATCTACATAAATGGAAAAAACATACCATGCTCATGGATAGCCAGACTCAACATTGTGAAAATGACACTTCTATCCAAAGCAATTTACAAATACAATGTAATCCCAATCCAAATACCAACAACATTCTTCAAAGAGATGGAAAAACTAATCCTTAACTTTATATGGAAAGGGAAGAAACCCTGAATAAGTAAAGCATTACAGAAGAAAAAGAATAAAGTTGGAGGACTCACACTATCTGACTTCAGAACCTACTATACAGCTACAGTAGTCAAAACAGCCTGGTACTGGTACAACGACAGACACATGGACCAATGGAACAGAATTGATAACCCAGATGTAAATCCATCCACCTACGGTCACCTGATCTTCGACAAGGGCTCAAATTACATCAAATGGGGAAAAGACAGTCTTTTTAATAAATGGTGCTGGCAAAACTGGATATCCATCTGCAAAAAAATGAAACAGGACCCATGCCTCACTCTGTATACAAAAACTACTTGAAAATGGATCAAAGACCTGAATATAAAGCCTGAAACTATAAAGCTCATAGAAGAAAAAATAGGACAAACACTTTAGGCCTTAATACACGCCATTAACAAGCTAAAAACCATAACCATCAGTGCACAAACCCCAATAGGTAAGCTAGATAACTGGAATCTTCTAAAAATCAAACACCTATGCTTTTCAGAAGATTTCATCAGAAGAGTGAAAAGAGAACCTACAGATTGGGAAAAAATTTTTGGACAGTACAAGTCACACGAAGTTCTAATCTCCATAATCTACAAGAAAATACAACACCTCTACAACAAAAAGACAAATAATCCTATTAAAAAATGGGCAAAGGAAATGAACAGACACTTCACCAAAGAAGAC
>NW_004443996.1:7022267-7041489 GCF_000243295.1 Trichechus manatus latirostris
CATAAAACAATATGTGTACTACTGTTTCATGAGAAACTATTTGTTCTGTAAGCCTTCACCTGAAGTACAATAAAAAAATAAAAAAAATAAATAAACCCCCACCAAAAAAAAACCCTGTCCTTATGTAAAGATTCAGTAGTATAACAGTATGTTATTCCTATCATAAACAGAATATACATTTAAAATGACTCTCACATATGTAGAAACAGAATGTTTTCCATCATGCTTTTTAGGATATGAGAATTGAAATTAATAATTGCTTTCCTTATGACTTAATAGCAAATTTCATACATCTCTATTATAGCCCTTATTTTTTCTCTACCTTGCACTGTGATTATCTGTTTTCAAATCTCTTACTCTCAATAGATTGCCAACTTCTTGAGGGTAGGGCGTATGTATTTGATCTTTGTTTTCCCCCAGGTCTACAATCACTTCATTTCTTTGAAGGAATTCAGAATTTAGAAAATGAGTGTTTAATAAATTGCTTTTTATGCTCTTTTAGTGTAGCAACTAAATATAATTTATTTCATTGTGCAATATAAATTCTTTTGTTAAAACATGGGCAGAGAAAAAGATATACAAACTGAATTTTTTTCCTATAAGTTTATGCTTTGTTTTCAACATAGATTTCTACAAACCAGATTACAGTTTCAATTTACCAGGATATCTTTGTAGGGTTGTAAATGTTCTAACAAGTTAGTAATTAAGTTTAATATTTTCTTAGAGATATTGTGTTTCTCAGTCTCAATGTATATGTTAATATATCTAGGCTCTGAGAAATAGGAGAGGAACTACCAGACCAAATTATTCTTTCTGGTAAGAATATGTTTATTTTGTATAATCACAAACCTTGAAGAATACTTGGCCAAATTTCCTAGTTTTAAAGGAGAGAAAAATTGAAATGACAACAAAAAAGGGAAGTGACTAGACCAAAGTCACCAGCATAGGTTGATGGAGAGTTTATACTGGCATCCATAATTAAGATGGCCTATGGTTTCAAGAGGCTTTGGTATATATGCAGAACAAAGCAAATTAGAATTTGTTAATAAACTAATACTGTGAAGTCTAGGTAACAGAGTCATGCCACATGGTATGTGAAAGAATCTGCTTTGGTTGATAGTTCCTGAGGGACAGCATGTAGCATGTTCTTCTAATCTGATCACCTAGTCTGATCCCCTAGTCTGATTGCCTGGCCACATGTGTGTGAGAGGTTGATTGTCTGTCCTGGGTATGGTGCTACCAAGTCCGTGAGGATTAAACCACGGCTCTAAGCTAATTTTCACACAAATTCTCACTTTATGTCTTAGTTTTGTCATATTTCAAGGTCTAATACAAACATAAATTTTGGTTTAAGATTTTAAACAAACTGGTATTCACTACCGTGAGAGGCTATTTCCCATATTCAAGGTATTGTATGAATCCACACAATGTGTGTGGATTCACTTCACTTCTTTGAAGGTGAGTTCTTGTCAGTAGTTCTGCCTAAGGTCTGTGAAATGGTTCCATTTTATTAATAACATTTTTTCTACTCAGTAATGGATAACATTTTTTTAAATTTTTCAACTGTTTGCTCAAGGCTGCCTCATAAGGTCCCAAAGGGTGAGAGTACTTCTTACTAAGCCAATAGCTCAAACAATTTGTATTTGAGATTTTTTCTTAGATATTTCATTGATTCTTTTTCAGTCATTTGACAAAATGAATTTAATATCAAGTGTGCTGCTTGACATTGAGCTACATAATATTGTGGGTATACCAAGATATAGTCTTTGCTTTTAAGGATCTTGCAGCCTAGTGGGCTGGCATGAAGGTGGGTGAGTGGGAGGAGTATAACAACTACACATATATGTGTACAAGGAAAATTACTTAAGTGCCATACAAAAGATGGAAAATAGATTAGCGATTTGGAAAGATAAGAGTTTGCATCTGTGTAGTAATGAATAACCTTACAAAAGCAAACAAAAAACAATTTGGCCTTGTCTTTGTTTCCTGAGAGAAAACCACTGAAATTTCCTGAGTAGATGAGGTGCCTTCATTATCTAAAACTTCCACATCACATCTGAGTATTTGTGCTAAAGAATGGAGACTGGCCAAACCAGAAAGATCACCTTGTAGCCGGATATCAACTAACCTTAGGAGGCATGATTCAATCTATCATGAATATGCAGTGAGGTCTCAATCATGACTACATAATGATTGAGATCAAAAAGGGCTCTGAACACAGCGGCTCTGAGAGCTTACGGTTTGGTGAAAGGAGGTGACACTCCGTCTTAAGGATACGGAAGTTGCACGTTGGGAACCCTCTCATACCTCACTCATGTGTATCTTCCTTTTGATAGTCCTGATTTATATCCTTTTTCTATAATAGATCTATAATTGTAAATACAGTGCTTTCTGTGAGTTCTGTGAGTTGTCCCAGTGAGGTATCAAAACCAAAGAAGTAGTGGAAGCCAGCAAGTGAAAGCGAGGGAGCCCAGAGGAGGTGTCCAAGCTTTTGACTGGCATCTTAAAGGGGTAGTTGGAAACACCAAATTTGTGATCAGCAGGTCAGAAGTAAGTGTGTTATGTGGACAGCTGAGTTTGCGGCTGACATCTGCCTATTTGGTATTCTGAAGGACAGTATCCTTTTACCTTGTGAGCTCTGACATAGCTCTGGGCTACTAGAGGCAGAGAGAGGGAGTGCCACATGCACAGCTGGTGTCAGAGATTATTGAGATGTGGAATAGTGTTGATTTGATTAACCTTAACATTAGACTTCACAGGAAGTCTTCCTTGATCCCCCAAAATTATCTTTCTCTCCTGAGAATTTCCATCACACTTTCTCATCATTTTTCTTATGCTATTTCTTATATTGTACTTTATACTTATTTATATGTTTGTATTATGTCCCTTCTATATGAAATAATTAGATATCAGATAGAGTTTTCCAATAGAATCGGGTTCTTCTCAACTTAAAACATTAAGAATGGGATAATATTTAAGAGCATTAAAAAACTACATCATGATATAAATACAATCAAAGAGAGCTCCTAAAATCTTAATTTGGGAGTGATATCAGTGAAAAAAGGGAGTCCTGGTGGTACAGTGTTTAAGCATTCAGCTATTAACCAAAATGTCGTTGGTTTGAACCCACTATCCACTCAGTGGGAGGAAGATTTGGCAGTCTGCTTCCACGAAGATTACAGCCTTGGAAACTGGGGCAGTTCTACTCCCCATAGAGTAGAACTATGAGTTTCTATGATTGCTATGAGTAGGAATTGACTCAAGGGAAACTGGTTAATTTTTTTGGTTTTATCAGTGAAAATGGCGTAGTGAGAACCTCTGATGAGTAGCAAGAACACTGGCAAACATTTTTAGAACTGACTTTTTCAGAACCCTGGAAATAAACCAAAGGCTTGCAGCAATCCAGGGAGCATTTATTCAAGAAAAACTGTTGAAGGTCCCTGGGTGGCAGAAATGATTGCACTCGGTGGGTAACCAAATTTTTGGTATTTTGAATCTCCCTGGTGGCACCACGGAAGAAACAGGCCTTGCGATCTGCTTCCACAAAGATTACAGCCAAGAAATCCTTGTAACACATGGGTCTCCAAAGTGGTAACTTTGGTGAAGGGCAAGACAGTACACAATACTGGGGAATTCAGCACAACTTGACTAAGGCAAGTTCGTGGAAGCTTCATAGACACATTCAAACTCCCTGAGGCATCGAATTACTGGGCTGAGGGCTGGGAACCATGGTCTTGGGGGACATCCAGCTCCATTGGCATAACATAGTTTATAAAGAAAATGTTCTACATCCTACTTTGGTGAGTAGTGCCTGGGGTCTTAACAGATTGTGAGAGGCCATCTAAGATACTCCACTGGTCCCACACCATCTGGAGCAAGGGAGAATGAAGAAAGCCAAAGACACAAGGGAAAGATTAGTCTAAAGGACTAATGGACCACAACTAACACAGCCTCCACCAGACTGAGTCCAGCACAACTAGTCCAGCCCGGCAACCACCACAGACTGTTCTAACAGAGATTCACAATATAGGGTCCCAGACAGAGCTGGAGAAAAATGTAAAACAAAATTCTAACTCACAAATAAATATCAGACTTATTGGTCTGACAGAGACTGGAAGAACCTTGAGAGAATGGCCCCCAGCCACCCTTTTTCACTCAGTACTGAAGTCACTCCTGAAGTTCACCTTTCAGCCAAAGATTAGACAGGCCCTTAAAACAAAATTAGACTAAATGGGCACACTAGCCAGGAAGAAGGACAAGAAAGCAGAAGGGAACAGGAAAGCTAGTAATGGGGAACCCAAGGTCGGTAAAGGGAGAGTGTTGACTTGTCATGGAGTTGGAACTGTCTTAGTTATCTAGTGCTGCTATAACAGAAATACCACAAGTGGATGTCTTTAAGAAAGAGAAATTTATTTCCTCACAGTAAAGTAGGCTAAAAGTCCAAATTCAGGGTGTCAGCTCCAGGGGAAGCCTTTCTCTCTGTGTTGGCTCTGGAGGAAGGTCCTTCTCATTTTCTCTTCCCCTTGACTAGCAGCTTCTCCATGCAGGAACCCCAGGTCCAAAGGACGCACTCTACTGCCGGTACTGCTTTCTTGGTGGTGTGAGGTCCTCCTGTCTCTCTGCTCATCTCTCTCTTTTATATCCCAAAAGAAACCAGCTCAAGACACAATCTAATCCAGAGATTGAATCCTGCCTCATTAACTCAACTGCCGCCCATTCCCCCTCATTAACATCCTAGAGACAGGATTTACAACACATAGAAAAATCACATCAGATGACAAAATGGTGGACAATTATACAACACCTGGAATCATGGCCCAGCCAAACTGATACACACATTTTTGGGGGACACAATTTAATCAATGACAGCAACCGATGTCACAAAACAATATGTGTATTAACTGTTTAATGAGAAACTAATGTGCTCTGTAAATATTCATCTAAAGTACAATAAAAAAATTATCATAAATTAACCTGTCAAACTTTTAGCTGCAGCAAATAAGAACTTTGACCATAACAAGTAAATTTCCTTTTAATAAACTTTTTAAATTTCTAAAAAAAAGAAAAAAACAATGTCACAAACCAAAAACAAATTCAACAGTAGAAGAAAAAAATAAAGCTTAATCTTGGTAAGAATGACAAGTTTTATGACGTTTTAACTTGTCCTATTTCCATCTCCATCCCTCCAGCTGTACAATAACCTGCAAAACCTATAGCCCACAATTACACCAAAAATCACCAATAGCTTGGCAGTCACCAGTAGTTGCAGAATAATGTTAGCTCTAAGCCTTCAAAGCCTCATTTTCAGAGAACTATCATTACTTGACTGGTCTGTTTATTCCCTGGGAGAACCTACTTTGTAAGGCTGTCTTTTATTAGACCTGAACTTGATGCTCACCAAACGTAAAAACATTTTCCCTGGGGTTATTTGTAGAAAATGTTTAGAGGCAATTGTTTAAATTCTTGGATGCCTAAGGTGATGGATAATATTTGGGAAAACCAAGAGGCTAACCAAAAAGTTTATAAGAGAAATCTAGAAAATTAGACGTACGTAAGGGCTTTTAAAAGCTCTGACATATTCCTGGGAATCCAGAAGGCAACACATTTATAGGGCTTATGTACATGTCCAGGACTGTGTGCATGTTTTGGAAAATCTGAGAGGGCCTTAAGTTCTCACCTTTGGCTGACTTTGATGGTCTGCACAAGCAGAAAGAAAAGACTAAGGAAGAGTTGTAAACTTCTTGACAGAATGTTAAAGTTGTGTCCCAACACACATACATTCACACTCACACACAGAGCCCCTCAGCAAAAATTGGGAGATTTTTTACTTCCATGTGTTTAAGGAAATCACTGTCTAATCATTAGCTGATCATTAAACTAACCAAGCAGAAATTTCATTGTTCACCTGGGACAAAGAACAAAGAATTTACAAAATTATTTCAGAAAGTCACTGAACAAGCAAATAGTAAGAACAACAGTAAACAGCATGAACAACAAATGTTGGAGAAGGGAACAAATTTGATTTCAGGGGTTGACATATTATGTTATTTAAAATGTCCATTTTTCAACAATAAATTATGAGATGAAGCAGTCAATAGAACATTTTCCTAACAAAGCCCAAGTGTACTTCTTAGATAAAGACTTTAAACTCTGCTATTGTAAATATTTTCAAAGAACTAAAGGAAAGTATGAGAATGATACTTTTATAGTAGTGAAAGTATGAGAATGATACTTTTATAGTAGTAAAAGTATGAGAATGATTTCTCACAGAATAGAAGAAAATTCATAAAAACATAAAAATTATAAAATAGAATAAGAATTCTGGGAAAATGGCAGTGTAAAAAGTCCAGAGTTCTGACCTTTCCCCACAAATACAACAAGAAATATAACAAGGAAACAGTGCTTGGCTTTGATGGACTCTGAATCGGGTAGCAGACGAAAGCAGTGGGGAACTGCTGACAGGGGAGAATCAACAAGTGGCATATGGTAAGAAAATTGCTTCTCCCACCGTCCTTGCCCCTTCCCCCAGCCACGTGTGCTGCTCGATGTTGTGAACTGGTGAAGTGGTCCTAGAAAAAGAGCAGCTTCACTAACCACCACACCCCTTGCAGGTACAAAGAGATGGGACTCTAACCCTGTGCTCTAAAATCAACAAGGCAGACCTCCCTGGGGCTTTGTTTGGAATGTGCCAGCACCTCCCTCACACAGACACTGTCAACTGTAAGCCTACTGTGAATTGCTACAGCAGGCCCTTGCAATGGAGACCTCTCTCATAGTCAACAAGCTACCTGCTTTTCTGGACACCCCATAGCTCAGGCCTCTGAAACCAACAGGACAAACTTTCTGGGAAGTCAGTTTGAGTCTGTCTTCTTCCCCCTTCTGGTTGATGCTGAGGACTGCTGGCTGAGGTTGCTGTGTTCTAGGAAACACGTAGCATGAGTGGAGGCTACACCCACAGCCAACATACTACAAGGGGGATCTCTGATAGCAAGAAGGCAGATATCCCTGGGGGTCCATTTGAAGCATGAAAAGCCCTCCCCCACCTGGACACTGCCACCCGCAAGCTGGCTGTGAATTGCTTCAGAAGGCCTCTGCAGTGGAGTCAGCTCCCATAGTCAGCCCTCTACCTGCCTCCCTGTGCACCCCATAGCTCAGGCCTCAGAAACCAACAGGACAAACCTCCCTGGGGGTAAAATTTTGGTTATTCTGCCCCCATTTCTGGTTGACACTGACGACTGTTGATGGAGGCTGCTGCATGTGAGGAAGCAGGCGTCTTGAGTGGAGGCTGCACTCACAGTCAATAATCTTCCGGGGGTTGGGGGAGACTCTGAGAGCAGCAAGGCAGACTTCCTTAAGGATCTGACCACAGTGTGACATCCCCTCCCCCATCTGGTATCTGTTGATAGCCAGGTTGTTGTAAACTGCTACAGAAGGCCCTTGCAGTGGAGTCTGCTCCCATAGTCAGCACTCTACCTGCCTCCCTGTTCACCTCATGCTCAGGACTCTGAAATCAACAGAACAAACCTCCCTGAGTACAGTTTTGGTCTGTCTGCTCCCCTTTCTGGTCAGTGCTGAAGACTGCTGACAAAGGCTGCTGTGTGCTAGGGGGCAGGCCTCTTGAGTGGAGGCTACACTCACAACCAACATGCTGTGGGGCAGGCTCTGACAGCAACAAGGCAGACCTCCATGAAGGTCCTTTCAAAGTATGACAACCCCTCCCCTATGTGGTAACTGTCAGATGCCGGATTGATACAAGCTTCTACAGAAGGTTCCTTAAAGTGGAATCAGGAAGAGGTTCACATAAATGGAGACTGCTCACTCACAACCACAGGGCAACTGGGGATCTGAAACCAACACTACAGATATTTTGGAGGTCCTTCTGGGTAGTGCCAGCCCCTCCTCCTCCTGAAACTGAGGAAAGTCTGCTTGTGTTTCCCTCAAATGTCAGCTGAGATATAAGCAGCCCCCACAGAGCAGGGAAGGAAGTTTCGGGCAAAACCAAAGAGCAACATCCAGCCCAGAATGGGGCTCGCTGTGTGTGGATTTTCTGACTGAAAACGTGATGGCAGAAACAGAGAAGGGAGTGGAGTAATAACCAGAGAGTGATGACTGCACCTCCTGGTGGACAGATTGATCAGTGCATGATATCTCACTTGAGTGGTGGTGGCTCCTGGTGGACAGACTGACACAGCTTGTTCTCTGGTGTGTTTAGGAGACATTGAATGTTGAAAAGCAAGATCTGGAACTTTCAAAACTTAATTAAACCAGAAAGGGAGAAGGAGGTATCACAGAGAGAGAGAGATGAAATTGTAAGCAAAGGCTTAAGTCTCTACCTGCCTAATAATTTTTTGCAGAAAGTAGTTCAGGCAAAAACACCAAATACTGGGGAGAACTGATAAAGTTAATGCTGTAAAACATTCCAATGTCCCAACGAAAAATCACAAGACCCACAGAGATCGGAAAAACGATGGCCCATCCAAACAAAAATGACAAATGGAGTGAAATTACATCTAGGAATGACAAAGTAATGGAAAAAAAGGAAGAATATTGTCTTAAGCTGGGTTCTCTAGAGAAGCAAAACCAGTAAAGCATATAAATATATATACAGAGAGATTCACATCAAGGAAATGGCTCATGTGGTTGTAGAGGCTGAAAAATTCCAAGTCAGGACAGAAGCTTCTCCTGATTCACATAGCCACAGGGGCTGGTGACCTGATATAAGCAGGTCAGAGAGCAGGGCTCTTGTTCACAGAAGATCAACAAATCCCAAGACAGCAGGTAAGCTGCTAGTTCAAGAATCCAAGGTCAGATGAACAGGAGCCAGCTGCAGGATCCAGAATGAGCAAAAGTCCATGAGCCTTGCCAGAATGTCCACTTATATTCAAAGAAGGCCACATGCCCAAGGTAACTCCTTTCAACTGATTGTCTACTCACAGCAGATCCCATCATGGAGGTGATAGCATTATATAAAATCTCATCATGGAAGTGATCACATCATACGACTGCCAAGCCACTGAGAATCATGGTTCAGCCAATTTGACACACAATCTTAACCATCACAAACAGAATACAACAAAGTCAAATATAGTAAAAGAGCTAAGGGAAAACATACACAAAGATCTGAAAGAAATAAGGAAAACAATGAAGAACAAAGTGAGGATATAAAAAAAGAGATATTGCAACTGTAAGGGATAATAAATGAAATGAGAAACACAATAGACTTACCAGCAGATTAAATCAGGCATAATAAATAAACAGGGAATTAGAGGATAAGATAGTTAAAATTACAGAGACAGAAAATCAACAAGAATGGAGGCTCAAGGAGGCTGAGCACAGTTTAATGGGATTATGGGACAACAAAAAGAGACCTAATATATGCATCATGAGAATTCCAAAAGGAGAAGAGAGAGAGAGAGAGGGACAGAAATAATATTTGAAGAAAATTTCCCCAATCTAATGAAGGACATAAATCTACAAATCCAAGAAACACAAAGAACCCCAAGCAGGACAAACTCAAAGAGATCTACACCAAGACATATCATTGTTAGGCTCTCAAAAATTACAGAATCCTGAAAGCAGTGAGAGAGAAGCAAACAGTCACATACAAAGGATCCCCAATAAGAGTAAGTGTTTCTCCTTAGAAACACTGGAGGCCAGAGGCAATGACATAAAATATTTAAAGTGCTGAAAGAAAAAAAATCAACCAAGAATATTATAACCAGCAGAACTGTCCTTCAAGAATGAGGGTGAAATTAAAACATTCCTAGACAAAAAGAAGCTGAGGGAGTTCATATCCACCAGACCAGCCCTACAATAAATACGAATGGAGTTCTGTAGATGGAAGGGAAAAGACACTAGAAAGTAATTCAAAGACATATATAAAAAGAAAGATCCCTAATAAAGAGAATGGTATGGAAGACTATAAGGGCCAGTAGTAGGGTATTCATGCTTGATAATCATCATTGTTTTGTCCTTCATGCTTTTTAAGGACAAATATATAAAAATCATTTGATAAAATCAAACAACCTTTCATGATGAAAACCCTCAAGAACATTGGAATTGAAGGAGAATTCCTCAATATAATTCAGGGCACATATGAAAAGCCAACAGCCAAAATTATACTTAATGCAGAAAGACTGCGAGTTTTCCCCTGGAAATCAAGAACAAGACAATGGTGCCCACTCTTGCCACTTCTATTAAATATTGTATTTGAAGTCCTAGCCAAAGCAATAAGACAAGAAAAAGAAATAAAAGTTATCCAGATTGGAAAAGAAATAAAATTATCTCTATTCACAGATGATTTGATCTTATATAGAGAAAATCCTACAGATTCACAAGAAAACTTCTACAGCTAAAAGAGGAATTTAAAAAAGTTGCAGGGTACAAGGTCAAAAACAAGAACAGCAACAAAAAATCAGTTGGCTTTCTATACACCAGCAATGAGAAATCCAAAATAGATATCAGGGAAATAATTCCATTTACTATAATATCGAAGAAAATAAAATACTTAGGAATAAATCTAACCAGGGATATGAAGGACTTATACAATGAAAATTATAAAACACTGCTGAAAGAGATTAAAGACTTAAATAAATCGAAATATGTTCCATGTTCTTTGGTTGGAACATATAAAATTGTTAAGATGTCAATATTATCTAAAGCCATCTATAGATTCAATGCAATCCCAATCAAAATTTCAACAGCCTTCTTTACTGAAATGGAAAAAAAAATCCTCAACTTTTATGTGGAATGGCAAGAGGCCCTGAATAGCTAAAGCAATGTTGAAAGAGAAGAACAAAGTAGGACTCACATTTCCTGATTTTAAAACAAATTATACAGGAGGGTAGGCCAAGATGGAAGAATAGCCAAATGCTTCATGTTGGCTGTCTTACAACAAAGACCCAAAATAAGTGAATCAGTTATATATGAAAATCTAGGAACCCTAAGCATCAAACACAAAGCTGAAGAATCAGACTAAGTGACAGGTGGAAGGAGAGACAACTCAAAAACAGTGGAAATGGAGAATTACAGATTGCTGATGTCCTGCTAGCCGAACTTGCACAGCATGGACATATTGAGGCAAGCAACAGCATCCCTAGCTGAAACTCACCCTATCTGGTACAGCTAAGCAGGAGTGACTCCGCAAGCACCTCCACAGTCAACCAGGAGTGATACCAGACCTGTGAAAGTTAAGTGTATGCACCCAACCCACCACATGTACCCCAGCCCCCCCACCAGAGTTCCATAGGCCAAGGAGCACTCCTTCCCCCTCACCAATCTCCCTCCCTGCTCTGACACCAGTCCAGTGGCATTCAACCCTGCCACACTCCCTAAGCTGGGAACTCACGGCCCTGATCCAGAGGTAACCACCCTTCACCCACCCACAGGTGAAGGGAGTCCACAGGTTGCGGCACCCTCCAACCCCTCTGATCACACTTGCCAACAGCTTGCTGTCCAGGTGGTACAGCATGTCAACACTGGGACAAGGTGGGCAGTGTTCCCAGCTGAATCCCATTTCACCTGCAACAGCCAAGCAGGAGCTGCAGACCCATGGCATTTGACATCGCCTTATGCCCTAAGCCAGTCGCTCTCAGCCTGGTCCAAGGCACCCACCTCTTAGCCTAGCCACTGGCACAGGGGATCCACAGACTTGCTGTTCCCACTACCTCTTTTAATCACCCACACTAGTACCTTCTGCCTGAGTCGGCACAGCGCAGTTATATTGGGACAAGGTGGGCAGGGTGCTCTTCTGAAGCCCACTTCATCTGCAGCAGCCAAGTGGGAGCTACAGACCTGTGGCATTTACAACTGCTCCATCCCCTAAGAAGGGAGTTTAACCACCCATGCCAGGGGGCTGAGGGCTGGCAGTACTGCCCACTCCATCCAGCCACCCATGATGAGGGTCTCAGGACCAGTGGTGCCCCCCATTCCATCCAGCCAAAGGCATGATAAGCCCAAGGACCAGATGCACAGCACCCCCACAATGCACACTGGTGGACAGGGACATGCTGTCCAACCGGACACCTGTGGGCAGGCAACAGCACCCTGCCTTACCCCCTGCCATGCCCCCCACTGCAACCAATTTGTATGCCTGCTACGAACACCCACCCACAGCCCAGCCCACACAGGACTGTAGGAGATAGACTCCTCAACACACACCCAATGACCAACAACCCAGGCCCCTTCACCATGACCATCCAGCAAGCAGCAAAGCACACACCAACACCCAACCCATCAACCAGGGAGAGCACCCCTTGCAGCCACAGCCAGGTGACCAGCAGAAAAGACACATCACCTCCACAAAAACATCACCTACATCCTCAGATCCCTCAAGAACAGCAAACAGGGACCCATGCTCATACACCTGGTAGCTGCTCTTCTCAGCAGGAGACAGGAAGTGAGAGCTTCAGTGTGGCCAGGTTAGTGACCAGAGTAGCACACAAGCCCAGCCTATCATATCGAAACAAAACAAAGCAAAAATTCAGGATGCAGTAACAAACATACAGTAAATAAACAAATATAACTTCTTGATGCCTTGGAGGCAGCAGTCAATATCAAATCACGTAAAAAAGCAGGACAAGATGGCTTCAGCAAGTGACCAAAATAAATAACAAGAAAACCTTCTGGAGGAAGATGAGGCAATAGAACTACCTGATAAAGAATTCAAAAGACTAATATACAGAACTCACCAAGAGATCAAAAAAGAGATCAGGGAAAACACAGGAAAAAACAAGGAAAACAGAGTAATAGAAGAATTCAGGAAAACAATACAAGAACAAAATGGCAAAACAAATAGGCTACTAGAAACTACAAAAACAGAAACTGTAAATTCCAAAGATTAACAATAAAATTTCAGAATTAGACAACTCAATAGAAGGTCATACAAGCAGAAATGAGAAAATGGAAGTCAGAATTAGTAAGACTGAAGATAAATCCCTTGACACAAATTTGGTTGAGGGAAAATCAGAAAAAAGAATGAAGAAAGCCTAAGAATTATGCAGGACACTATCAAGAAGAAAAACTTACATGTGATCAGAATTTCAAAACGGGGGGAGATAAGGAAAGCACAGAAAGAATTGTTGAAGATTTACTGGAAGAAAAATTCCCTAATATCATGAAAGACAAGAAGATTGTAAATCCAAGAATCTGAAAGAAACCCATACAGGAAATATCACCAAAAAATCAACAAGATATATCATAAACAAACTTGCCAAAACCAAAGACAAAGAAAGAATGCTGAGTGTGGCTAGGGAAAAACGAAAAGTCACCTACAAAGGGAAATCAATAAGACTGAACTCTGATTACTCAGCAGAAACCATGCAGGTAAGAAGGCAATGGGATGACATATATAAACCCTTGAAGGAAAAAAAAAAAATCCTGCCAACCAATAAATATATATCAAGCAAAACTGTCTCTAAAATACAATGGAGAAATTAGGACATTTCCAGATAAACATAAATTAAGGGAATATGAAAAAAAAAACACCAACATTACAAGAAATATTAAAAGGAATCCTCTGGTTAGAGAAGCAACAACATCAGACAACAATCCAAGATTAGCACACAAGACAGATCAACCAGATACCAACCCAGATAGGGAATTCTCAAAAATAAAACAAAGCTAAAAGACTGAAAATAGGAAACCACAGATGTCAATATGTAAATGACAACAATGTAAAGGGAAAAAAAAAGAGGGAATAAATTGTGTAGTTACACAAATTCCATATGGAGAGGGAGTCAAGGCGATAGCAAGAAAAAAAAAAGACTGGTTTAAACTCAGGAAAATAAAGGTAAATTTCAACATAACCACAAAGGAAGCTAACAAACCTACCCATCAAAACAAAAAAAGCAGAAAAACATAAAGACTCAATAAACACAAAATCAACAATAATGAAAGAATTGAAAATAAAATCCATAAACAAAAAGAATTCAGCACAGGAAATTAAGTGGAACAAAGAAACCATCAACACCACACACATGCACAATACAACAAAATGACAGCAGTAAACTCACACCTATTGATAATTACACTGAATGTGAATGGCTTAAATGCACAAGAGACAGAGAGTGACAGAATGGATTTTTTAATAAATACAATCCATCTATATGCTGTCTACAAGAGACACATCTTAGACATGAAGACATGAACAGACTAAAAATCAAAGGATGGAAAAAATATATCAAGCGATAACCAAAAAGTAACAAGAATGGCAATATTGATCTCTGATAAAACAGACTTTAAAGCAAAATCCACCATAAATGATAAGGAAGGACACTATATAATGATTAAAGGGTCAATACACCAGAGGACATACCCATAATAAATATACACGCACCAAATGACAGGGCTCAAAATATATAAAACAAAATATAATAGCATTGAAAAGAGAAATAGCTCCACAATAATAGTTGGAGACTGCAACACACAACTTTCTGTGAAGGACAGAATATCTAGAAAGAAATTCAGTAGAGATACAGAAGAGCTAAATGCCACAGTCAAACAATTTGGCAACATAGACATATACAGAACACTCCACCCAACAGCAGCAAAGTATACATTCTTTTCCAACCCACGTGGAACATCTCCAGAATAGACCACATTTTAGGCCACAAAGCAAGCCTTAACAAAAGTCCAAAACATGGAAATAATACAAAGCATCTTTTCTAATTATAATGCCATAAAAGTAGAAATCTATAACAGAAATAGCAAGGGAAAAAATTAAAAACATGAAAACTGAACAACACCTTGCTTAAAAACTACTGGGTAATAGAAGAAATCAAGGATGGAATAAAGAAATTCATAGAATCAAATGAGAAAGAAAGCACATCTTACCAACATCTTTGGGACACAGCAAAAGCAATGCTTAGAGGTCAATTTATAGCAATAAACCCTACAACTTATACAAATAGAAAAAGCAGCAAAAGAAACCCCCAGTCACCAGAAGAGAGGAAATAAAAAGGTTATAGCAGAAATAAATGAAATAGAGAACAAAGAATCACTACGAAAATTTGGTTCTTTGAAAAAATCAATAAAATTGACAAACCACTGGCCAAAGTTACAAAAGAAAAACAGGAAAGGAAGCAAATAACCCAAATAACAAACGAGACGGGTGATATCACAACTGAATCAACTGAAATAAAAAGGATAATAACAGAATGCTATGAAAAACTGTACTCCAACAAATTTGAAAACCTAGAGGAAATGGACAAATTTCTAGAAACACACTACCTACCTAAACTAACACAGACCAAGGTAGAAAAACTAAACAAACTCATCACAAAAGAAGAGATAGAAGAGGTAATAAAAAAATTCCCAACAACAACAAAAAAAAGCCCTGGCTCTGACAGCTTCACTGGAGAATTTTACCAAACTTTCAGAGAAGAGCTCACACCAGTACTACTCAAACTCTTTCAGAACATAGAAAAGGAAGGGATACTTCTGAATTCGTCCCAGGAAGCCGGCATAACTGTCTTAGTCATCTAGTGCTGTTATAACAGAAACACCACAAGTGGACGGTTTTAACAAAGAGAAGTTTATTTTCTCACAGTTAAAGTAGGCTAAAAGTCCAAATTCAGGGCGTCAGCTCCAGGGGAAGGCTTTTTCTCTCTGTCGGCCTTCTTCTTTTCAGTGCTCCCCCAGACTAGGAGCTTCTCTGCACAAGGACCCCGGTCCAAAGGACACGCTCTGCTCCTGGCACTGCTTTCTTGATGGTATGAGGTCCCCGCCCCGTCTCTCTGCTCACTTCTGTCTTTTATATCTCAAGACATTGCTTCAGGATACAATCCAATCTTGTAGACTGAGTCCTGCCTTACTAACACAACTGCTGCCCATCCTCCCTCATTAACATCATAGAGGCAGGATTTATGACATATAGGAAAACCATACAATACCAGGAATCGTGGCCCAGCCAAACTGATACACACATTTTTTGGAGGGACATAATTCAATCCATGACAATAACCCTGAAACCAAAAACTAGGCAAAGATACCACACAAAAAAGAAAACTACAGATCAATATCCCTCATGAATATAGACACAAGAATTCTCAACAAAATTCTAGCCAATAAAATTCAACAACATATCAAAAAAATACATCATGACCAAGTGGAATTCATACCAGATATGCAAGTATGGTTCAACGTTAGAAAATCAATCAACGTAATCCACCACACAAATAAAACAAAATAAAGAATCACATGATCATCTCAACAGATGCAGTAAAGGCATTTGACAAAGTCCAACACCCAGTCCTCTCAGTAAAATAGGAATAGAAGGGGATTTCCTCAACATAATAAAGGGTATTTATACAAAAGCAATAGCCAACATCATTCTCAACAGAGAGGGACTGAAAGCATTCCTCTTGAGAACAAGAATGAGACAAGGGTACCTTTTATCACCACTCTTATCCAACATCATGCTGGAACTCCTTGCTAGAGCAATAAGGCGAGAAAAAGAAAAAAAGGGTATCCAAAGTGGTAACTAGGTAGTAAAACTATCCTTATGCCCAGAAGATACGCTCCTATACATATAAAACCCAAAAGAATCCACAAAAAAAGCTACTGAACGTAATAGAAGATTTCTGCAAAGTAACAGGATACAAGATTAACATACAAAAATCAACATACAAAAATCAGTTGGATTCCTCTACACGAAGAGAACTTTGAAAAGTAAATCAGTAAATCGAAACCATTTACAACAGCACACAAGAAGGTAAAATACTTAGGAAGGAGTCTAACTAGGGTTGTAAAGACCTATATAAAGAAAACTACAAAACACTACTGAAAGAAACCAAGAGAGACATACACATATGGAAAAACATAACATGCTCATTGATAGGAAGAACTGACGTTGTGAAAATGTCAGCACACAATGATCTACAGATACAATGTAATCCCGATCCAGATTCCAGCAACGTTCTTTAACAAGATGGAGAAAGATATCACCAACTTTATGTGGAAGGGAAGAGGCCCCAGATAAGTAAAACACTATTGAAGAAGAAGAAAAGAGTGGGAGGCTTCATACTACCTGGTCTTAGAGCCTATTATACAGCCACCGTACTCAAAAAAGCCTGAATCTGGTACAAGAACAGACACATAGACCAATGGAACAGAATTGAGAACCCAGACATAAATCCATGCAACAATGAGCAGCTGATATTTGACAAAGGACCAAAGTCTGTTAAACGAGGAAAAGGCAGTCTGTTTAACAAATGGTGCTGACAAAACTGGATATCCACCTGTATAAAAATGAAATAGGACCCATACCTCACACTATACACAAAAGCTAACTCAAAATGCATCAAACAGGGACTCAGACATGGCTCTGGCAGCATGTTTTTCCGTTTTCCCACTTTTTTCTATTCTGTAATATTCCTTGGATTGGGTCAGACATGGCTCTGACAGCATGCTTGTCCATTTCCTACTTTTGCCTCTTTGAATATTTGCAAAATAAAACCTTTCTTTTTGCTATAACTTTGTGGTGATTTTACCTTAGAGCAATTAATGGCGCAGTTGTTGCAGGAAATTCTGAAGCTATGAATCCAGACACACGAAGAAACGCTCACGATCACTAGTCATAAGAGAAATGCAAATCAAAACTACAATGAGATACTATCTCACCCCAACATTACTGGCACAAATTAAAAAAAAAAAAAAACAGAAAATAACAAATGTTGGAGAGGCTGAGGGGACGTTGGAACTCTTCTTCACTACTGCTGGGAATGTAAAATGATACAATCATTTTGGAAAACTATATGGCGTTTCCTTAAAAAGCTATAAATAGAAATATGATACTATCCAGCAATCCCACTCCTAGGAATATATCCTAGAGAAATAAGAACCTTCACATGAGTAGACCTATGCACATCCATGTTCATTGCAGCATTATTCAGGATTTCAAAAAGATGGAAACACCCTAAGTGCACATCGACAGAAGAATGGATACACAATGGAATAATATGCAACAATAAAGAACAATGATGAACCTGTGAAACATCTCACAACATGGATGAATTTGGAGGGCATTATGCTGAGTGAAATAAGTCAATCACAAAAGAACAAATACTGTATAAAACCACTATTATAAAAACTCAGGAAAAGGTTTACACACAGAAAGAAACCGTCTTGAATGTTTACTAGGGAGGGAAGAGGTGGGGAAAGTTTTCAGCATCTCTCCATTGAGAATGAGGTTGGCTGTTGGTTTTGTATAAAACCAAAAACCAAATCGTTGCCATCAAGTCAATTCCGACTCATAGCGACCCTATAGCATGGAGTAGAACTGCCCCATAGGGTTACCAAGGAGCGGCTGGTGGATTTGAACTGCCTACATTTTGGTTAGCAGCTGAACTCTTAACTGTTGGTTTTGTATAGATGGCCTTTATTATGTAGAGGAATTTCCCTTCCATTCCTATTTTATTGAGAGCATTTGTTAGGAATAGGTGTTGGATTTTATTGAACACCTTTTCTGTGTCAATTGAGATGATCATGTGATTCTTTTGTTTTGTTTAAATGTTAGATTACGTTAATTGATTTTCTAACGTTGAACCATCCTTGCATACCTGGTATGAATCCCACTTGGTCTGGTGTATTTTTTTTTATATGATGCTGAATTCTATTGGCTAGCATTTTATCGAGAATTTTTGCATTTATATTCATGAGAGATATTGGTTTGTAATTTTCTTTTTTTGTGGTGTCTTTGCTTGGTTTGGAAACCCTGCTGCAATAGTGGTTAAGAGCTACAGCTGCTAACCAAAAGATCCATAGTTCGAATCCACCAGGCGCCCCTTGGAAACCCTATGGGGCAGTTCTACTCTGTCCTTTAGGGTCACTATGAGTCAAATCAACTTGACAGTATTTTTTTTTTTTTATTTTGCTTGGTTTTGGTATCAGGGTTATGCTGGCTTCATAGAATGAATTCAGAAGTATCCTTTCCTTTTCTATGTTCTGAACTAGTTTGAGCAGTACCGATGTAAGCTTTTCTCTGAATGTTTGGTAGAATTCTCCAGTGAAGCCATCTGGGCCAGGACATTTTTTTTTGGGGGGGGAGAGTTTGTTTTTTTTTTTTTTTTACCTTTTCAATCTCTTGTTATTGTTGTCACATGTAAATTTTTCTATACTTTCAGTTTCCTCTAGACAAACTTTGTGTGCTCCTTATGGATATATGTTTTTTTTTTTTTCAAGTAGAATCCGTGAGTCAGTTTTATTCTTTTTTTTTTTTTTTAAT
>NW_004443996.1:7050007-7074309 GCF_000243295.1 Trichechus manatus latirostris
ATCTCTTCATTTGATGTTCTAGGGTTTCAGGATTGTTGATTCTCTGTTTGGCTTAGTTTTTCGGATCTTTGTTGTGGAGGGACGGTGTGGTGCTTCTGCCTAGACCACCATCTTGCCAGAGTCTCCCTGGATATATGTTTTTGTGTGGTGGATCCAACTATACTGGTTAAGATTATCCCTTTCCAACTAACAGTGAATTTATGTAGATAATCTCTTATTTAGATTCCAGGTGAATGTATGGGCAATGCACTTTTGGAACTTTAGGATTACCTTTAGATATTCATAGTAAAGACGTTAGTAAATATTGTAAAAGAAATTACACATTGTAAAATGAGAGTCAGAAGAAAGCCCACTGGTCCAACACTCAGTGTGCGGTTGGTCTTTTCTAAGAGCTCTAATTCCTGTTTATGGTATAGTTGAACTGGAGAAATCTTTAAGAAATGTGTCAATCACTATGGGACAAATAGCAGACGAAGTTGTTAACAGGATGGAAACAAGACAGCCATCTCTGACCTCATTAGCCAAGATGACATGAGATAACAGAATAGTCTTAGATTTTTATTAACCCAAGAAGGTATAGTCTGTGCTGTAGCAAACACCTCTTGTTGCTTTGGGTTAAATAACACAGGAGAAGTGTAACAGGATATACACAGAATTAGACAGCAACCTATTTGGTTACACAACGTAGCACCCTTACAAACACAAGATCCGTACCCAAGATCAGCAGGTCAGACAACAGGGCTCTTGCTTACAGGCTGTGAAGATAGACAAATCCCAAGATTGGCAGCCAAGACAGCAGGTAAGTTGCTACCTCAAATCCCAAGAATTGGAGGTCAGATGAACAGGAGCCAGCTGCAGGATCCAGAGTGAGCAAAAGCCCACGAGTCTTCCTAGAAAGTCCACTTATATATTCTATGCAGGCCACACTACAAGGAAACTCCCTTTCACCTGATTGGCTACATACAGTAGATCCCATTATGGAGGTAATTACATTACATCAAATCTCATCATGGAAATGGTCACATCATCATGACTGTCAAGCTACATCATAACTGCCAAACCACTGAGAATCATGGCCTAGCCAAGTTGACACATAACCTTAACAATCACAGGTGCTAAGTCCATTAGATGCGGAAAAAAAGTCTCTTCAATAAATGGTGTTAGTAAAACTGGATTTCCGCATGCAGAAAAATGAAACAGGATCCATGCCTCACACCATACACAAAAATGAATTTAAAATTGATTAAGGACCTAAATGTGAAAACTAATACTGTAAAACTCTTAGAAAAAAGTGCAAGGGCAATGCTGTCGGGCCTATCTTTTAACAATGGGTTTATCTAATAAAATAAGAAAATCATAAACAGCAAAAGACAAACTAAAATTGGGACCTCATAAAAATCAAAAACTTTTGCTCATCAAAAGACTTTACAAAAAAAGTGAAAAGACAAGTTACTAACTGGAAGAATATCTTTGGAAACCATATATCCAATAAGAATCTAATAACCAAAATATACCTACAACTTCAAAAACTTAACAAGAAGACAAATAGCCCAATCATAAAATGGGTAAAGGGCTTGAATAGACATTTCATCAAACAGGATATTCAAATGGCCACCAAACACATGAAAAGATGCTCAACATCATTAGTCCTCAGAGAGATGAAAATCAAAACCACAAAGAGATACCATTTCACTCCCACCGGGATGGCTAAGATAAAAAAAAAAAGAAAAGAACATATGTTGGTGAGGACATGGGGAAATTGGAACTCTTATTCATTGCTGGTGGGAATACAAAATGGTACAGTCTTTTTGGAAAACATCGTGATGATTCCTAAAAAACTACAAACAGAACCACCATATGACCCAGGAATTCCACTCCTAGGTATATACCCAAAAGATTTGCAAGTGGAGGCTCAAAATAGAGACTTGTACACTGATGTTCATTGTAGCACTAGTCACAATAGCCAAAAGGTGGAAACAACCTAAATGCCCATCAACAGATGAATGGATAGACAAAATGTGGTACATACATACAATGGAATATTATTTGGCTTGAAAGAGAAATGAAGTTTTGATACATACTACAGTATAGATAGAGCTTGAAAACATTATTCTGAGTGAAATAAGTCAATCACAAAAGGAGAAATATTGCATGACCTCACTTACATAATAAAAAACAAGAAAAGACAAATGTATAGACACCAAAGTTTATTAGTGGTTACCAGGGGTGGGAAGTAGGAGTGCAGGGGATTATTGCTTACGGAACACTGAGTTTCATTTTAGGGTGATGGAAAAACTGCATTGGTTAACAGCAGGATTGCACAGCACATTATTGTAATTGCAGTCAATAAGTTTTACTCCTGTAAAAAGTTGAATTGGCAAAAGTTGTGTGACAGATATTGTGATGGTTAAGATCGTAGGTCAACTTGGCTAGACCATTATTCTCAGTGTTTTAGCAGTTGTATAATGTGATCACCCCCATGATGGAATCTGCTGAGTGGTACTGGCAGAGACAGGGCCTGTGGCAGCTCACCACTCTCTCAGTTTCATCTCTCTGCCTTCCAGCGGGTACTTTCTGCCTGCTCGCCTTGCCAAGGTTTTTGGCTTGTTCCAGACTCAGCAGCTGCCTCTTGTCTCACCTCCGGTTCGTGGGACATGAGCTAGAAGCTTACCTGTTGATTTTCGAATTTGTTGACCTTCAATGCCTGTGAGCGGGAGCCCTTTTCTGACCTGCCAACCTTGGGTTCACCAGCTTCTGTGGCTACGTGAACTGGGAGAGGCCTCTACCCTGATCTGTGGACTTGGGACGTCTTAACCTCTACAATTGCATGAGCTATTTCATGATATAAATCTCTCTCTATATATATTTATACACTTCATTGGTTTTGCTTCTCTAGAGAACCCAGCCTAAGACAGATATATTTACAACAATGACAAAAAAAAAAAGAGTAGCTGTCGAGGCTGTCTATGTATAGCCAAATATCTCATGGGATTTAGTTTCTTGGTTTTGAGGTTTAGGGTCATGTTTACATGTGACATCACAGTTATTTGACCTAATATCACGTTTAGTGCTTCTGTTCTACATCCTAGTTTGTTGGTTGTGCCTAGTGCCTTAAAAGCTTGCAAGTGGCCATCCAAGCTACAATTGGTCTCCGTTGTCCTGGAGCAACAGAGGAAGAAGGAGGGTCATGAATATAAGGAGGAAATGGATGTGTGGCTAATTGCCCACAGGAACAACTGCCTCCTCTGACATGAGACCAGAAGAACTGGATTGTGCCTGGCTACCATTACTGAACATGTTGATCAAAGATTCTATAGAAGAATCCTGATCAAAAGGGGGAAAATGTATAATCGTATTTAAAATTCTCATGGAATCGAGAACTTCTGGAGCCATGGAGGTTGGATGAAACCCCAAAACTATTGCATGAGATAATCTTTAAACCTTAAACCAAAAATTTCCCCTCAAGTTTTCTTGAAACCAAACAATAGTTTAGCTTAACTAGTAAAGAATGTCTGCCTTGAGCATTATGCTCTTTTAAAGTCTATATGGGGTCAAATTGACAGGAGTATCTAGAAAGGTTAGATAGTAAACTTAGGGGGCAGTGAGTTTATGTTAATGGAAGAGGAATAACTTGAAAAAGAGAGTGAGAATGGTTGCACAACTCAAAGAATGTAATCAATGTTATTGAATTGTATATATCTAATTTATTGAATTGGTTTATGTTCTGCTGTGCAAACTATCAACAACAACAACAAAAATACAATAAGTTAAAAGAAAAAAAGGAAACACTGGCTCAACCACACCACTTGGTAGCTGTGTGACCTTGCCAAGTTATCTATTTGTGACTCAATTTCCTCTTCTGTAAAATTGGACTTAATAATAGTACCTACCTCACAGGGCTGTGTCTTAGTTATCTAGTGCTGCTATAACAGAAATACCACAAGTGAATGGCTATAACAAAAAGAAATTTATTCTCTCACAGTCTAGGAGGCTAGAAATCCGAACTCAGGATGCCAGCTCCAGGGGAAGACTTTCTCTCTCTGTCTGCTGTGGGGAAACGTCCGTATCATCAATCTTCCTCTGGTCTAGGAGCTTCTCATCACAGGGATCCCGGGTCCAAAGAACAGACACTCCTGGCTCTTCTTGCTTGATGGTATGAGGTTCCCCTCTCTCTCTGCTCACTTCTCTCTTTTATAACTCAAAAGTGATTGACTCAAGATACAACTTGAACTGGTAGATTGAATTCTGCCTCATTAACATAACTGCCTCTAATTCTGCCTCATTAACTTGATAGAGGTAAGATTTACAACACATAGGAAAATCACATCAGATGACAAAATGGTGGACAATCACACAATACTGCGAATCATGGCCTAGCCAAGTTGACACACGTTTTTGGGGGACAGAATTCAATCCATAACAGGTTGGAATGTTTATATGTGTTAAAGCACTTAAACAGAGCGTAGCATATAACAATCATTCAATAAGCATTCGTTATCACTATAGGCAGTCCTTGGTTTGCATGGTTCTAATACGCACAAATTTTAGTTAAAGAACACTAGTCCCCCAACAGCATGGTTCACATTTCAGGTACCACAGTATATTAAATGTAATTGCAGAAAGTACAAACTTTGTAGCTAGTTCTTCAGTTCACAAATCACTACATAAATAACAGATAAGCATCATGTTCAGCGACCAATCACGTCACTTATTTCACTCTCTATGATTGGTAACAGCTCATCTATTCTCTGGTTCACTCACAAACAGCAAAGCATGGAGTTCTTTTGCCTCCTTATCTCCCAGTGATAAACCTGTGTGACATTTTACAAAAATGGATAACGTAGAGAGAATTAGCCAACAAAGATGAAAGTGCAGTAAAGAAATGAAAAGTGATAACACTGGAAGTGAAATTGGATGTGATTAGAATGTTTAAAAATGGTGACAACAAGGCAAAGATAAGACGAGACCCAAATCTTCATGAAGCTATGGCATGAATCATATTGAAAAAGTCCAATGAATACAACGGCAAGGTAAAGTCAGTTCAGTATCTTTTAATTTAAACTGCAATAGGAACAGAAAGCCACTTATGGTTGAAATGAAGCATTTACTTCTACTTTGGATTACTTGCAGTATGACAGAAACTTTTACTGCACTGTGCAAAAAACTTTGCAGGATTCTAATCTAATGTAAATGGAGTTATAGAAAAAAATAGCTGACATTGGGAATGTTGACACTGCCACCATTTGAGGGACCTAGATGTGCAATCAGAAGGTGGACTTATTAACATAAATGAGAAAAATAATTGTAGCAAAAAGAATGATGTGAGAGGAAGTGACACTGGCAAAACTTTTGACAATGAAGTAACTCTTGGAGAAATTGCACAACATTGAAAGGACAAAGAATAAAATATTGGAAGCTGACCAAAGGAGTATGAAAATTTGCCAAGGCATGTAAACGATGCTCACTCTGTATTGTAAGATACATGGCGAGAAGCTCTGTTCAAATGCTCTTGATATTTTTTTTTTACAAAGAAATAAAACACTCTAATTCTCAGTATTTCTACTGTTTTAGATAGCAGTGTACTAAATAAATATTAGAGTTACTACTGACTGTTCTGATCAGGACCACTTTAGATGGGTCCTGATAGAATAGGAGAAAAATGTGGAATAGAACCTCAAATTCTTTAAAAAATCCAGACTTACTGGAATGGTAGACTGGAGGACTCCCTGAGACCACTGCCCTGAGATACTGTTTTAAACTTGAATCAAAACTAGCTCCTGAGGTCACGTTTAGCTAAATAACAGATTGACTCACAAAATAAAGACTATCACCTGTGAGTAGTATGCTCCTTAAAAAAAATCATCTATATGAGACCAAATGGTCAACAATTACTTTAAAACAAAGATCAGAATGTAAGGGGGCAGGAAAACTAGATTAATCGAAACGGGACAACCAGAATGGAAATAATGAGAATATTCACACTTTGTGAAGAATGCAAACAATGTCACTGAGCAATTTGTGTAGAAATTTTGAATGGGAACCTAAACTTCTGTGTAAACATTCAAAGAAAACACAATAAAATATTGTCTAAAAAAAAAGACAAGAAAAAAGGAAAAGAGCAACATGGATGGCAGAAGAGACTCTGAAACATGCTCTTAAGTGTAGGGTAGAAAATTGAATGAAAGAAATGATGAAGTAAGAGTTGAACAGAAGATTCCAAAGGGCAGTTTCCAAAGACAAGATAAAGTATTATGATGAAATGTTCAAACACCTGGAATTAGAAAACTAAAAGTGGAGAACATGACTGGCATTTCTCAAGCTGAGAGGACTAAAGAGAAAATTCAAGCCTCGACTTGCATTACTGAAGAATTCTATGGGCAAAAATTTGAATGATGCAAGAAGCATCAAAAGAAGACGGAAAGAATACAGAGAGTCACTCTACCAAAAAGAACTGGTCAATGTCCAACCCTTTTAGAGGTAGAATATAATCAACAACTACTGGTACTGAAGAAAGAAGTTCAAGCTGCATTCTAGGCACTAGCAAGGCTCCAGGAATTGTTGGAATACCAATTGAGATGCTTCAACAAACGGATGCAACACTGAAAGTGGTTACTCATCTATGTCAAGAAATTTGGAAGACAGCTACCTGGCTAATTGACTGGAAGAGATCCATTTATGTGCCCATTCCAAATAAAGATGATCAAATGGAATGCTGAAATAAATGGAACAGTGTCATTAATATTATACGCTAGCAAAATTTTGCTGAAAAATAATTTTAAAAACTTCTGCAGCTGTACATTGAAAGGGAACTGAGAGGTTCAAGCTACATGCAGAAGAAGACACGGAACAAGGAATATCATTGCTGATGTCAGATGGGTCTTATCCCAAAACAGAGACTACCAGAACGATGTTTACCTGTGTTTTATTGACTGTACAAAGGTATTTGACTGAGTGGATCATAACAAACTATGTACAACGTTATGAAGAACTGCAATTCCAGAACACTTAATTTTGCTCATGTAGAACCTGTACATGGATCAAGAGGCAGTCGTTGGAACAGAACAGGTGAATATTATGTGGTTTAAAATTGTGAAAGGTGTATCCTTCCACCTTACTTATTCAATCCTTATACTGAAGAAATAATCCAAGAATCTGGACTCTATGAAGTAGGACATGACGTCAGGATTGGAGGAAGACTCATTAACAACCTAAGATACACAGATGATACAACTTTGCTTGCCAAAAATGAAGTTATTGATGAAGGTCAAAGACTCCAGCCTTCACTATGGATTACACCTGAACGCAAAGAAAATGAAACTCCTCAGAACTTGACCAACAAAAATCATTAAGAAAAATGGAGCAAAAATTGAAGTTGTCAACAATTTCATTCGACTTGGATCAACAATCAACAACCATGGAAGCAGTAGTGAAGAAATCAAACAACGTACTGCATTGGGTGAAGCTGCTGAAAAATACCTCTTTAAAGTTTAAAAAAAGAAAGATGTCACTTTGATGACTAACGTGCACCTGACCCAAGCCATGGTCTTTTCAGTCACCTCATAAGCATAGGAAATGTGGACAATGAAAAAGAAACACTTAAGAAGAACTGACTCATTCAAATTGTGTTAGCAAAGAGTATTGAATAATATTATGAACTGCCAGATGAATGAACAAATCACTCTTAAATACAGAATGCTCCTTAGACGTGAGGATGTCAAGACTTCTGGTCACTTGTTTTGGACACATCATCAGGAAAGACCAATCACTAGACAATGACATCATGTAGGGTAAAGTAGAGGGTTAGTGAAAATGAGGGAAACCTTCAGTGAAATGAGTTGACACGATAGCCACAGCAATGGACTCAAACAGACCAATAATCATGTAAATGGCAGTGGACCAGGCAATGTTTTGTTCTGTTATACATAAGATTGCCGTGAGTCGGAACTGACTCCACAGCAACTAACAACAACAGAGAAAATTATGGGGAAGTTACACTAGCTGTTTGTAAGCCTTTGCCACAAAATGGCACAGACAACTTCTGCTCTTATTTCAGTGACTAAATCTCCATCATATGGCCACACCTAATTGCAAATCAGGCTCATACACATATTATAATTGCCCCAGAAGCAGAAGATATATTTCAGTAATCAGCTAGTAGTCTTTGCCAAATTCTCCAAAGCCGAGGGTCAGATCTTATACCTTGACGACAGAACCAAACAACTCCAGTCCACACGGTTAACCAGCCATCCTCTTAGACCTCAATCCACATAACAAGAATGGAATTCCATTACTTAGAGGCAGGAACTGAAGGTAAAGACAACATGCTGGATTTCAATTTGGTGTTGGCACTGCCATAATTCCCAGTTCCTCAATAGTAATTAGTCAATCATAAGTGAAATAAAATAGGTAGCTGAACTCAATTGGGCTAGAATATGCCTTTTACTAAAAGTATATGGATTTATTCTGAATATGGGCAAATCCATACGCCTACAAGGCAGTGAATACAACTCTTACTCAAATCTGTCTTGGAAGAAGTACAACCAGAACACTACTTAGAAGGAAGAATGGTGAGACTTCCTCTCACATGCTTTGGACATATTATCAGGAGAGATCAGTCCTGGAGAAGGACATCATTCTTGGTAAAGCAGAGGGTTAGCGAAAAAGAGGAAGACCCTCAACGGGATGGATTGACAGTGGCTGCAACAATGGGCTCAAGCATAACAATGATTGTGAGGATGGCACAGGACTGGGAAGTGTTTCCTTCTGTTTTACATAGGGTCACTATGAGTTAGAACTGACTTGATGGCATCTAACAACAAGAACAACATGGGAAAATAAAGGAAACTTAGATAAATATAGAAAGAATTAAACTTCTTCAGTTATTTTGGACCAATCATCCTACACAGATTCTTGTCATTACTAATGACTTAAAGATTTTGTGAGTGTTTTTGCCCCATAGTTTTCCAGTGAAGAAATAGGGAAGAAAAAAAAAAAAAAACTAATGAAAGATAGTCATTCACCGCTGCACAGAAAGAAACTATGTTAATTTTAGCCTGAAAAGTAGTGAACACCAATTTATTATCTGGTTCATTACTGCTCTTGGTATCCAATGTTTTACCTGCCTCTCCAGCTAGTTTTTCAGTTTTCAGGTGGTTCTGATGAGATATAAAATCCATTCTTAACATTATTTTTTCTTGCTAAATCAAGACCACAAGAGAATCTTCTTCTAAAAGAAAGCAACAAAATGAGAACATGGAAATCATGTTCAATTTTGTTTTAGTGTTGGATTGAGCTTCATATAATAAAGAAAAGTACATTCCTTAAAATTCACTATGGCGTTAAAACAAATTCTCTTCTTAAGTACCGTGCTCACTGCCATGAACATCTTCTATCTCCAATATTGTTAGATAGTAAAATGATAATTGTGTCTTGTGAATTCATTGCTATTCTTTTTTAATCTTACCTATATTTTAATGACATTCATAATACTCACAGTATCTTTTTTAATTTTAATTTATTTTATTTCATGTTGTTGTTGAGAATATACACAGCAAAACATCACTGGAGTAAATAATTTCTAGGTGTACAATTTAGTGACATTGATTACATTTTTCAAGTTGTGTAGCCTCTTTTTCCAAATTGTTCCTCCCCCATTAACATAAACTCACACTGTCCACTAAGTTCCCTGTATAATCTTTTGAGTTGCTGCTGTCAATTTGATCCCATATAGATAGTTCTTAAAAGAGCACAATGCTCAAGCCACAGATTCTTTGCTAGTTATGCTAAACTATTGTTTAGTTTTAAGAAGACTTCAGGGGATATTTTTGATTTAACATTTAAAGTTTAAAGATTACCTTAAGGCAACAGTTTCAGGGTTTCATCCAGCCACCATGGTTCCAGAAAGTCTGGAGTCCATGAAAATTTGAAATTCTGTTCTACATTTTCTCCCTTTTGATCAGGATTCTTCTACAGAATCTTTGACCAACATGTTCAGTAATGGTAGCCAGGAACAATCCAATTCTTCTGGTTTCATGGCACAGAAAGCAGTTGTTCATGGAGACAATTAGCCACACATTCCATTTCATTCTCCTATCCCTGACTCTCCTTCTTCCTCTGTTGTTCCAGGTGAATAGAGACCAGTTGCATACCTTGAATGTCTACTTGCAAGCTTTTAAGATCTCAGGCACTACCAACGAACTAGGAGGTAGGACAGAAGCACTAAACAAGATATTAGGCCAATTAACCGGGAAGTCCCATGAAACCATGACCCTAAACCAATGAACCAAGAAACTAAATCCCATAAGGTGTTTGGTTGTACATAAGCAGCCTCAACAGCTTCTCTTTTGTTGTTGTTGTAGTAAATATATCTATCAAACAACTTTTGCCAATTTAATTTTTTACAGGTGTACAACTTATTAACAGCAAGTACATCAATCTTCTGTGCAACTTTACCCTTGATCAATGCAAAATTTCCATCACTGTAAACCAAAACTCAGTGCTCCTTAGGCAATAACCCCTTTTTACCTCTCCCTCCCACACCTCATAACTACTAAAAAGTTGTTATTCATTTTAAGTCCCTAAAATGCAACAGATAACTGGATAGTGATATATTGTAACACATGCAAATTATTTTTATTGATTGAAGGTAAGGCATGAAAATTGTAATGCATTAACCTAGCTGTGTATAAATGATGACTTCATTGAATAGTGTGTCTGCCAAATAGAATTATGATACAAGTGTAACAATTAAATGATGTCATTCTCATGATCTCCCTCCGTTTCATACTCTAGATTTCTTTTAACTCATTTCTCAGATTTATGAGGTATAGACATTGGGAAGCCCTTGAAAGCAGAAACTACCTATAGAATAATCTGCACTAGTATTGCAATGTGTCATGGAGAAGATACCATAAACTCCTTGGGTTTTAAAAAATAAAGTACAAGATTAGAATAAAAGAGTCTTCAGTACTCAAAATATCACTGTAAAATAAGGCTAGTTTTTAAAAATATAAATTGGAACTTAGCTAGGCATCCATGCACCCAAATTAGCTTATTTGGGAAGCTATCCTCAGAAGTATAATAATGTTGTTAGTATTGAAAAATATTTTGGAATTTCCCCCCCTTTGAGAAGCACCTTCTTGGAATGAGACAATGGAGCCCTGACAGTGCTTGGTTAAGTACTAACTAAATGGTCGGTGGTTCAAATCCACCAGCCACTCAGTAGGAGAAAGACGTGGCAATCTGCTTTCATAAAGATTACAGCCTTGGAAACCCTATGGGGCAATTCTACTCTGTCCTATAGAGTCACTAAGAGTAGGAATTGATAACATCGGCAATGGGTTTTTGGTTTGGGGATGAGATGCGTTGTTTTCAATATTGTTAGTGATGACAAATCATCTTCTTTTAATGGTAGACTTTATTTTTTAAGCAAAATACCATAAAAATCTGAAGGAAATGACCAAAGTCCTGAATAATTTGGTTAATATAATCTTAGGCTTACAAATAAGGCTTTTAAATACAGTGATAGTGTTAGCGTATTTGTTTGGGGCAAACTAGTCTCATTCACCAGATATTTACTGAGTGTTTAATATGTATGAAACACCATGCTTTAGATGCTGTAGAGTAGCTCTCAACTTCTCCTATATGATAAAATTACTTGGGAAGCTTTAAAAATATGGAGTCCCACTCCCATAAATTATTATTTAATTAATCTGAGGTAGAGTCCCAGTACACGTAAAAACAAAAAATTTCCCCAGGTGATTTTAATATGTAGCCACACTAATGACTGGATGAGGTAGAAGATATTGAGATGAGTAAGAGAGTTAGATATAACTGAGGGAGAATATGCTACTGACTCCCTATTCTGTGAGCTTCACTTATATGTTCATAGTATGTACAGTAAGACCAAAAGGTAGAAGTAAAGTACCGTCTATTGAGTGTTTACTATGTATCAGGTGGTTTTCTTGGATCTCTATATGTCTTAAAATATGTAACCCACACAAAACCCTATGAAGGAGATAATCATCTCCACATTTTATAAATGAGAATAACAAAGTTCAGAGATTTTATATAGCTTGTGTGCAGTCGCAGAGATAATAAATATCAGAGCCACGATTCAAATCCAGGGCTGTCTAGTGTCAAAATTTGTGTTCCTCCCACTGCCACTTGCTTCAAATCAGCATAATACAAGGCAGGACACATTAAATGCTGTAAGACAGGACTCAACAAAAACTTACTTGAATTCAGAAGAGGAGGAGATAATAAAAAAGACATTATTAATAATAAGAGAATATTTAAGCTGGAGAATATAAAGTAATAGGGTTTTTATAGGTGAAAAAGAAGAGATAGGATTTTAAATATAAGCAAAGGAAAACATGAAGTATATTTAAGTGATAAAGAATTGTCCAAATTCCATAGTCTCGTGGGAAATCTCAGTCAAATGGCATAATATAGTTCATAAAGTTCATGTTCTACATCCTAGTTTGGTGAGTAGTGTCCAGGGTCTTAAAAGCTTGTGAGCGACCATCTGTGATACAACTATTGATCTCTACTTGTCTGGAGCAAACAAGAAAGAAGGAAACCAAAGACTCAAAGAAGAAACTAGTCTACACTACAAATAGTCTACATGAACCATGGCCTCATCTACTCTGAGACCAGAAATAACTAGAAGGTGCCTGGCTACCACTACCAACCCTTCTGGTCAGGACCACAATAAATAGACTCAGACAGATGAAAGAAAAATATGAAACAGAACCTCAAATTCCTAAAAAAAAAAGACTTACTGAACTGGTTGAGACTGGAGGACTCCTTGAGACTATTGCTCTGAGACATCTTTAAACTTTGAACTGAAACTACCCTGTGAGGTCACCTTTTAGCTAAATAACAGATTAGCTCACAAAATAAGGAATATCACCCGTGTGTACTATGCTTCTTTTAAAAATAATCTATATGAGACCAAAAGGTCAACAATTACTGTAAAACAAAGATGAGAATGTAAGGGGGCAGAGAAACTAGATTAATGGAAAAACCAGAATGGAAATACTGAGAATATTCATACACTGTGAAGAATGTAACCAATGTCACTAAACAATTTTTGTAGAAATGGTTGAATGGGAATCTAAACTGCTGTATAAACCTTTACTGAAAACACAATAAAATATTACAAAACAGAATGGTCTAAGTTAATAAATCTCAACCGTGGCAGTGTAGCACAGCTGTTATGTTGGGAAATGAGTAAGGGAAATTTTGGTTGTCTCAAAAATGGGGGGCACTCTATAATGCACATGAAATTTTGCAAAATGAATAGTTACACTGGAAATACCAATTGTAGTACAGTAACAGAAGAGAAGGCATAGCAGAGAGTACTAGTGCTCAACAATACATCCAGTCTTCTTTTCCTTCTGGACATATGGGAAGTTTACATTTCCCTGCCTCCTTGAAGTTAAGTGTAGCCAGTGAAAGATGAGATAAGCGCCCTGTGTTATTTACAGACAGAAGTATTTACAAGCGGGTGCACAATTCTACTTTTCTCTTCCCCTGCTGAGGCAAACCTTGAAGTATTCTATATTACTGAGTCAACCCATGGAGGATAACTACCCTGGAGAGTTGCTTAGACCGTAGTGGACTTTGTAATATACTTTAGTTATGTCAAGCCACTGAGATTTTGGTGGTGTTTGTTGCATTGGCACAACCTAGCCTTCATAGAGGAGTCCCTGGGTGGTGCAAATGGTTAAGTACTCAACTACTAGCTGAAAGGTTGGTAGTTCGAACCAGAACAGAGGTGCCTCGGAAGTAAGGACTGGCGATCTGCTTCCAAATGGTCACAGTCTTGAAAACCCTATGAGGTGCAGTTCTACTCTGCACATATGGGGTCACCATGAGTCAAAATCAACTGGATGGCAGTTAACAACAACAGCCTAGAGAGACCGATGCCTAATGTTGATAGATGAACTAAAAATAGCTTGTAAAGGTACTTCAGTGTCAGAACATGTTGTTTGCACATAGCTCTGAAGGCTCTTCTGATATAGAATTTCCACTAATGTTCAGAGTATTGATAACATAATTGAATAAGTGTGTAACCTCCCAATTTAACTTCTTTGAATAATAGCATTAATTCTAACATTTTTTAAATCATTCTCATTCCCTTTTAGTAGAGCATGCAAATGATTAGAATATCTTATAGACATGTCTAATGTTCATCATCAAAAGCAATTATATAGGTGCAGAAAAAGGAAAACTGCTACTGAAATGCAACTGAACCTTACAAGTAAATATAACTGTCCACCATATGGAGTAGAAAATTATCCTTCATGTATGCTTGGAAATACTTAACAATTAATATTCATCACTATTGTCTCCTTTATATAAAGAAACATCCTGATAAGTTTCTTTCTTATGAAATTGCCCATCTCCCAAACATAGAGATGCTAATAGTCTGGCTTTCTATAGAAATGGGAGGCATTCCCAGGAAATGTTAAAATGCTCATCTGCTCAGATACAGCTTTCCCTATGCTCTGGATACAGTTAAGTGAAAATAAGCTAAAACCATTTTAAGACAACTTGGCAAGATTAGTAAATCTTGTCAAGGAACTATAAAATGTTTATATTGTTCAACTCAGTAATTTCACTTTGAGGAATCTAGTCTAAGAAAATAATACAAAAATAAATCAGCTTTAAGCACACAATTATTCAATTTGTCACTATTTATAGGAGCAAAAGCAAGTTATCTGTCCTCCAGCAATAGGAAATTGGTGAGGTAAATTATAGTACATCCATATTATAATAAATATTATGTACACTTATTGATATAATGTTAGTGATTTTTATTTAAATGGTTATATGCTTATTTTGTATGAAGTGAAAAAACAAGATCTAGAACAGTATGTTCAGTATGTACAATACAGGGCCTAATAGATTTATTTCAAAAAAGAGAGAAGTACACCAAAATTCTCAAGTTGAATTGACACAGTTGCTGCAACAATGGGCTGAAGCACAACAAAGATCGTGAGGATGGCGCAGGACTGGGCAGTGTTTCGTTCTGTTGTGCACTGGGTAGCTATGAGTTGGAACCAAGTCAATGGCACCTAACAAAAACAACATCAGGGTGGCAGGATTTTGAGTCATATTTCCCCTTTCTAGTGATCTCTGCATTTTGCATAATTTCTATACTAAATATTAATTACTTTAAAATCAGCATATAAATGTTATTAGAAAAAAAATAAATGAAAGAACTTCATCCCAGCCAAGCCAGCATGAAAAGATGAGACAGAAGAAGTTTATAGTGTGTATCTTGCTCCGTTTTAAAAATATATCTTCCAGATCGCCCCAAAAATCTAGATTTTCACTCATATTAGGGGAAAAAAAAAAGACATTACTTCAAACCCAGGCAATGTGATTTTATAAATAGATAACTAATCAGCAGGAAGGCTAGACCAGTTAGGGGTATATATATGTATTTATAAAGAGAGAGATAAATATTTTCAAGACTTTGCAGATACATTATAGATAGATGATATATAGATAGCTGATATATATATATAGATATATAGACAGATAGATAGATAGGAGATATATTTTTCTATGAACTGGTGTTGATCTATTACTAGGTTTTTATCTGTCTGTTAAGAAAATGAAAAGTATACGAGAAAAATAAGGCTCATGTAATGATGTTTTTCCTCTTTTACAGAGTTACAGTTGTCTTACTGGTTATTTCTTTTGACTATTTGCCTTTCCTACTTTTTGGTGTTCATTTTTTTGTATAAAATAATAGTGACTGTCTGTAGTTGATTGTTGTTGTATTGTTTATTTTTTTCAATGTGCCTATGATGGTTAATGTTATGTGTCAACTTGGCTAGGCTATGACTCTCAGTGTTTTGGCAGACACTGTATAATCACCTCCCATTTTGTGATCTGAAGTGAACAGCCAGTTAGTTGGAAGAGGAGTTTCCTTGGGGCTGTTGCCTGTATCTATGATATAAACAGATGTTCTGGCCAGCTCTCTCTCTCTCTCTCAATCCTTCATTCATTTTGTCATCTGACTTCCAGTTTTTGGGACATGAGAAACCTTCAGGCTGCTGCCTGACCTGCAGCTTTTGGATTCGCCAGCTCCCACAACCCTGTGAGGCAGAAACATGCTGCCTGACGTCCAAATTTTTGGTTTGTCAGTCCCTGTAACCACATGAATCAGAAGACGCCTCCAGCCTACCACCTGGCCCACAGATTTAAGACTTGCCAGCCTCCACAACTGCATGAGCCATTTTCTTGAAATAAATCTCTCTATATATGTTTATATATATGCCTCACTGGTTTTGCTCCTCTAAAGAATCCATCCTAAGACAGCCCCTAATTAGTAAAATAAAAAAGTTAACAACCAAGTGTTGCTGTCCATCTCTTATGCAGGCCTGTGTTTTAAGGCTAGAAAGCCTTTTTGACCCCATCTCCATTCAGACCTTGCATGTAGCTGCCTTCATAAGGTTGGCCCTGGCTGGAAGATTTGGAAGATAGATCCTATTTTTCAAGCAGGGTCTACAACAATACCAAAGCTATAAAAGAAAGCTTAATTTCCTATATTCTCCTATCCCAGTTTCCCAGAAGAAAGGAGTCTCTGTATCATTGGGGTCAGAAATCTGGGGAAGATGATAGAAAAGAATAAAACAAGGAGGAGAGATCCAATATCAACCAATAAACTATTACTGCAGTAATTCAATGACCACCAACTTTCTGGCATCTTCTTAATGAGAGAGGATACAGGTCGCCCTACTTGTCTATCATTTCCACCCAATGCCCCAACATACATAGGTGAAAGCTGCCACTGGAGCTGTGGTTTATGCTGCTGTTCTCCCCATAGTCTGATGAAAGCCTTTTCATGTCTTTTACTTGGCCTTTCCTAGTGTCTTCTGGCCTCTATGTCCAAAAGGAGCCCTTTAGGTCAGTCTCAGGTGAACAAGATGGTAAGACTAAGTATGAACTCATGCCTCTGACTCAACATCTCAGATCACTGTGCTTGCTGGCCAGGGAGTCAGGGGCAATCTGAGGTGGCAACAGTGGTTGTGACATCTGGAACAAAATCAGGCACTCAAGTTACTTAACATCTTCCCTCATGGAACATCTGTATTTTTATGTTTTTACCCTAACGGAAAACAACATCAAAAAAAAAAAAAAAGAAGGAAAAATATTTTTGTATCACTCCCTCACGTGATGGTAGAGAAAACATTATGCATGGTTATTTTGGCAAAAGGCAACTGGTCATGCTCTATTTGAAAGAAATTGACACAAGCAAAAAACACATGAATGATACAGGCTATATATGGTCATTCTAATGCACCAAATACTCTCTGTGATTACTGGTTCCAGTAAGGGAACGCTTTGTGGGTCTGAAATGTGAGAAAGATGGGCCAGACCACATCCCCTTAAATACTCCTTTCCTACAAGTGAAATTAAGGCTTTGCAGGAAAAGGGTGCCTCTTTGTCTGATTAATGAGGCTTTAATCCCCTCTTCCTGTGGTCATAAAAATTTCTTCTATGGTGCCCACTCCCGGTTTTAGATTCTACTTCTAATACTTTACTTCAACCATTGCCTAATTCTGAGTAATAAAGTCTTCTATATGTTTTTATCAAGTCTTGGGTTAGGGGACTCTCAAAACCTTGCATCATATACATTCGTGAACAGAACATCTGGCTTTGACAATGCTTAACCCTGTTTCTGGCTCCTTGCCACTAAGACAATGAGTATGTGGGTAGGAGGCAGAGAAAAATACTTCTGTGGCTAAGACAAGACACTCCAGCAGCTGTGGCTCTCTGTTGCCCACATTAGAAGAGCAAGGACATTTCATATCTACCATTTCCTTCTCATGTACAAATTCACTAGAAGGTGATTTCCTGTGAGAGTGCAACTGAACTTCATATAGATAATGTCAACATACAACTCATTTGCTTTTAAAAATGTTGGTGTCTTTTTTTAAGTGATAATACCCTCATTGCTATCACTCAAAAGAGAAAAAGTGCTTTCAACTGGGATGTTTATATAGTCAAGTGATACACTATCTTTAATACCCAACTTTTATTAAGAACAGACTATTTAAAAGGATTGTAGTCTTTTGCTCCCACTTAGTAGGAGAATATCCAGAAGTATGGGCAGTTTTTTTTTTTTTTTTTTGCTGTTGATTTTACCAGATGTGCCTAATATTGTTTATTTTGTGAATATTTTAATCCATCCCTTCATCTCTTAACAATTTTCAGTTGTTATGGATCTGAAGGAGCCTTGCTAGGCAAAGTGAACATGATCATTTTCTCTTTCTCAAAGGATTAAATAAATCATAAATGCTTCATTGAAAGATTTAAGACTGTAAATAGGAATTACCATTAAACAGTTACAAATGATTTTGCTGGTTAAAATATGACATTTTGGTTTATGCTACAATTTGGTATGTCAGCTGTGTCTAAATTACAGCATGAGAAGATTAACGAAGGATTTTTTTATAATTAATTTCTCCCAAAATAAGTTTAACTTCATAGAAATCACCCAATTTTGCTTACACGTCAGTAAACACTACTATGTTTACTTTCTATTAAAATCCTACCATTAGGTACGATTTCAATAATTATAATGAGAGGGCTTTTATGGCAAGACCTACCACCAACAACAAAATTAAAAACTGGCTTTGTCCAACTTTGACGTTTAGAGGAGAAACACGATGTCTTTTGATTGATAGAATTTTTTCTGAACTTGATTTTAAGAAGATTTATTTTATGCATGTGTATTATTTATGTATTTCAAATACTTAAAACTACCCACATTTCTTTCCCAACAACTATAACCAGTCAACTATGCCAAAGATAGACACTCTAAAGTCCAAGCTCCAAGACATGGCTTTCTCACTCTAGTAGCTACAGATGGCAGACTATAAAAAGCTTGGTTATAGCTTAACCAATAGGAAGTGGTCATCTTGTGAGATGATTAATGCAAAGCATTAATAATTGTTAATGGAGCCTTAAAGATGTATCTATGAAAATGAAATAATGAGACAATTTGTATATTGGAAGAATGCAGATGATCCATTTGCAGGGACCAAAAGCCATGAGTTTTGTTCAACCCCATACTTACCTTGACTGAAAGAGCATATAATAAGCACTCTTAGTTGGCTATAGAGACAAGTTCCTTATTTCCCATCATGCTCTTTCTTGTTGTTTGTTCACACTCTCCATCTTCCCGGACCATCTTGTCTCCTCTTCTCTGCTTTTTCTACTTTTGCCTATTTGTAAAGGCCCAGTTCAACACTGGCTTTTTCTTCCAACTCCTAATCATTCCTGTCAAATTTCCTTCCTTTGGCACACTACGGTTCCCATTTTTTATGCCTCTCTGTTGATATTATGTCAACCTTTTTATATGTAAGTATGTCTTAACTCTCCAATGAGATAATAAATTCCTTGAGGACAGGGGCTCTTTGAAGTGCCTTTGTATCCTCCTACAGGACACATAGCTTGGCTGCTAACCAAAAGGTCAGCAGTTCGAATCCACCAGCCACTCCTTGGAAACTCTATGGGGCAGTTCTATTCTGCCCTATAGTGTAGCTATGAGTCAGAATCAACTAGATGGCAATGGGTACAGGACCTATAAAATGACTTCAGATATTTGTAACAGACTATTGCTGTTGTTGTGTCATTGAGTCAATTCCGACTAATAGCAACCCCATAGGGAAGAGTAAAACTGTCCCATAGGGTATCCTAGGCTGTAAAACTTCACAGGAGCAGATTGCCAGGTCTTTTCTCCTGTAGAGCGGCTGGTGGGTTCAAAGCACTGACCTTTTGGTTAGCAGCTGAGTGCTTAACCATTGCTCTACCAAGGCTCCTTTTGTAACAGGTAGGAAGCCCTAAATGAATGCATCTCACTCTTCTAAAAGAAAGATTTAACTCAGTGACAAAAGAAACCATCATTTGCTATACATAGGCACAGAGCCACCATCAAATATGTACATAGCTGTGAAGGGCAATTGATCTCAGACCTAAGAATTCTGGTGCAGTAATTTCTACCTGAAAATGATTAGTTGAATTTGTGTAACAACTTCTTCCAAGGTTGATATAAAGGCTTTTCTTTCTTCTTTTTTTTAATTGTACTTTAGATGAAGGTTTACAGAACAGTTTCTCATTAAACAGTACACATATTGTTTTATGACAATGGTTAACAACCCCACGACATGTCAACACTGTCCCTTCTCAACCATGGGTTCCTTATTACCAGCTTTCCTGTCCCCTCTTGCCTTCTAGCCCTTGTCCCTGGATTGTTGGGTCCCATTATTCAAATTTGGTTTTATGGGCTGAACGGTGAACCTCGAGAGTGACTTCATTACTGAGCTAAAAGGGTGTCCAGGGGCCATATTCTCGAGGTTTCTTCAGTCTCTGTCAGGCCAGTAAGACTGATCTTTTTTTGTGAGTTAGAATTTTGTACTACATTTTTCTCCAGCTATGTCCGGGACCCTCTGTTGTGATCTCAGTAATAGCAGTTAGTGGTGGTAGCTGGGCACCATCTAGATATACTGGACTCAGACTGGTGGAGGCCATGGTAGTTGTGGTTCATTAGTCCTTTGGGCTAATCTTTTCCTTGTATCCTGTTCTCCTCGTTCTCCCTTGCTCCAGAAGGGGTGAGAATAGTGGAGTGTCTTAGATGGCTCCTCACAGGTTTTTAAGACCCCAGATGCTGCTCACCAAGGTAGAATGTAGAACATTTTCTTTATAAATTGTGTTATGCTAGTTGAGCTAAATGTTCCCCAAGACCATGGTCCCCACAGCCCTCAGCCCAGTGATTTGGTCCCTCAGGGAGTTTGGATGTGTCTATGGAGCTTCCATGACCTTGCCTTGGACAAGTTGTGCTGGCTGCCCCAGTACTGTGTACTGTCTTACCCTTCACCAAAGCTACCACTTATCTATTGTCTATTTAGTGTTCTCCCCCCCACTCCTCCCCTCCCTCATAACCATCAAAGATTGTTTCTTTTTGTGTGTAAACCTTTTCATGAGTTTTTACAGTAGTGGTCTCCTACAATATTTGTCCTTTTGTGATTGACTTATTTCACTCAACATAATGTCCTCCAGTTTCATCTAGGTTACAAGATGCTTCACAGATTCATCATTGTTCTATATTGTTGCATAATACTCCATTGTGTGTATGTACCATAGTTTGTTTATCCATTCATCTGTTGATGGGCATCTAGGTTGTTTCCATCTTTTTGCTACTGTGAACAATGCTGCAATGAACATGGGTGTGCATATGTCTATTCATGTGATGGCTCTTATTTCTCTAGGATATATTCCTAGGAGTGGGATTGCTGGATTGTGTGGTACTTCTATTTCTGGCTTTCTAAGGAAGTACCATATCATTTTCCAAAATGATTGTATCATTTTGCATTCCCAACAGCAGTATAACAGCTTTTTTTTACAGAGGGGGAGAAAATAAAAGCAGTAAAATGCAAACAGGTAATATGCCTTGGAGAAACTACTGTCTTCAAATATCATGGATGTAGGTACCAGATTACTGAAGTTAGCAGCAATCCCACTGGGACAGTCCATAACTGCTAAATCTGAGAAGCTCACATGGTGCACAGGGGACAAATAATGTGGCTCTCCTTATCCGAGATATGTTAAAGTGAGCAGATATAAAAAATTTACGAAGTCCTGAGGCCCAAATTTTCTTTAAATGTGAAAGCATAGTATTTGGCCCATATATCATTATGTGTCTCTACTGACAGAGACTAAAGATAACCCGACAGAAGTATGCATTTCTTCTCTCAGCACAGTAAAGAGTTGTTTGCTGTTTCTATGGAGTCGCAACCTTGGTTTTCTTTGTACTAACTTCATTTCTATTGTTGACACATTATTCTCCAAAATATTGTCTTTCTAATTAATATGGCAAGATTGTCCTCTTTCCTTTTTCTCCTCTTCCTCCTGCTCTTTCTTCTTCTCTTAGCACTGAGAAAGAAATGAGTTCCATTCTTTCCCTAGTTCTAACTTTTTCAATAAGTAGCAGCTGTGAATCACTTTTCTTCCTATACTCCTTGACGTGATGTTCAGACCTTGAAAAGTTTCTCTTATTTAATCTCACCCTCTTGTGAAATTTCTTTCCTCTGTGTCTTTAAAATCACTCTTGGTGCTTCCTTAAACTTCTTTAAGCTATCATTTCTGTTGGTTCCTTGATCTGATGTATTATAGCATGTGGTTGCTCTTTCTGCATGCTTGATTACTTTTACACTTTTCCTTTCCTCTACACTGGCTTTTAAAAAAACACTCCTACCCACCCTCTCCAACTGTAATTATTTCTGGATGTCAGGCATAACTCATGGACATACATTCATTTACCTCTGAGCACTTTCTATTTCCCTTCTTTTTCTTGCTTTAATTTTACTAGCCCACTCAAATTTATCATGCACTTCTTGCAGAGGTCTGTGACTGACTTTGCTGAATATCACACAGCTCAGTTTTCTATTCCTTAGTTAAAACTCAAGTAAGATGAATGTCTGTTTAACTGTTCCAAATCTCCCAACACAGCCAGCCTAATAAGCCAAATCAAGAATTACTTTTTACCGTGAATTATTTTCATTTATGCTGTGAGGAATTTCAAAGTATTAAAGTGTCTCCTTTTTGGAGTGATTCTGTCATTTTTTAACATTAGGCTGAATATCTTTGTCTTCTCACTTTGTAGATTATGCTCAAAATTATCATCTAACCTGTTGGTTTTTGCCCTATAATTTGAATTCATCATAATCATTTGGCTGCTTGTGCCTAAATAACTTCCCAAACATCACAAAAACTATTTTTGCCTCATCTTCCTTAAGTCTTCTAAAAGCAGTCACTGTCCTCTTTTAACACTTCCTCTTTGGTCTCCCCTTCAAACTAAATTACTTGAGTCTACATACTTTGGCTAAAATTGGGGCCATATTTTTTCAGGAGCTGTTTTTGAAATGCAGCATTCCATTTTACAAATTCTAATCTCCACTTATGAAAAATAGACATTTATTTACTCTAAACTCTTAGGCCAGAGAATGTTTCAAAGATATAGAATAAACTCCATTATCAAACTGTAGAAAATGTTAGATGGACAAACTTTGATTACTTTGGTAACTAAACTCCATTGGGTAAATTATAATGATTGATTGTCATGCTGGACTCATCTTTAGAGATACTGGTTAGACAGTCTCTGTGAACACTACAAACTAAGTTTATAACCTTTAGTGGACCTTTTTATTTTCCCAGCTGTTACTTCACTGTAAACATTTTCACTCTTAACTCTAGACATATGCAAATAACTCTGGTTTTCTGGAGACAAAATCTGTGCTTTTGTTAAATGGCACAACCACTATGGAAATGGTACGGTGCTTCCTCAAAAAGTTAGAAATAGAAATACTTTATTATCCAGAAATCCCACTCCTACGTATATATCTTAGAGATATAAGAGCAGTGACACCAATAGACATATGCACATACCTTTAGTTTTTTAGAGATAAAAATCTGTGCTTCTCAGTATGACTTTCAAGGCCTTCCAAGATTATATTACATCCAACCTGTCCAAATTCATCACTTACTTATCCTGAGTATGAAATCTTTACTTCAGCAAAATCTGTTTATGAGTTCCGGCAAAATGGCGCTCTAGGCAGAAGCACCACGCTGTCCCTCCACAGCAAACATCCGAAAAACTAAGCCGAACAGAGAAATCAACAATCCTGAAACCCTAAATGAAGAGATAAAGAACTCAGCCAAGCACCAAACGGAGTGAGAAAACTGACAGAGAACAGAGAGCGAGGAGAGATTCATGCAGAGGTCTCCTACCAGCTAACGCAGCACGGATCCACCATCTTGGACTCCTATCAGAGACCAGCAAACTGGGTACAAGAAAGCAGCCTCACGGAGCGTCCAGTGGGAGACAAAATAGCCGGTAATTTGCGGTGTGCGCTTTCCCACCCCCCACCCCTCTTCACCCCTGGCTCGGCCTTCTCTTCTTCCCGCGGCCACGGTCTTTTGACCGGGAAGTGCAGGCTGCTTGGATTCCACACACCCAAGCGGGCGGCTCTCTGGGTGCCATTTGTTGGCTGCTAGTGTTGCTTTTTTCTCTGCTTCTTTTGATTTCTCACTTGCCTCTCGCCACCTCCCCCTCCTTTCACTCAAGTGCCTGTCTCCGAGCGCCATCTTTGCTTCTTCCTGAGGGTCTCCAGAGTGCCGACAATTTGTGATATATGCTTTCCCACTCTCCACCCTTCTTCACCCACACTCGGCCTCCTCTGCTTCCCGCGGACACAGTCTCTTGTCCAGAAACACCAGCC
>NW_004443996.1:7081995-7090958 GCF_000243295.1 Trichechus manatus latirostris
TAAAATAAAAAATAAAATAAAAATAAAAATAAATCTGTTTATTCACTCTACTAAAATCATCGAGGAAGGGGAAAGTTTATGTCTTTGCATTTGCTCATGTTTTCCCTCAGGTCTGGAAAGCCCCTTCCTCTCTGCTTATCTAAATCTTATCAAAATCTCATTCTTTTGTGTGAGTAGTTAGTCTTTATCACATAATTCAGTATTTCATTGCATACTAATTTATGTTATGACTTAATTTCTCCACAAGTGTGAGGTCTTTTGTTTGTTTGTTTACTTGATTGTTGTGGAAGCTCCTTGTGAACAGAGATTGTGCATAGCCTTGTTATGGCAGTGTGGTGCAGAAGAAAGCTTTTTTTTTTTTTTTTTTTTTTTTTAAGTAAAGTTCTTATTCTGTCTTCTCCACTTATCTGCTGTGTGGCCTTGGTTAAGTTACTTAACTTTTTTGAGCCTTGTTTGCTGATAATTAAAATGGGGATAGATAGTCATAGTTCTTACTTGATGGTATTGCCATTAGGATTCAAAGGGATAATGCATGTAGACTACCTAGCCTAATAATAGACAAATACAAAGTTATCCATAAAGAAAGGATAGCTTAATGGTTAAAGATGTAGTTTCTAGAATTGTGCTGTGCAATTTGGCTAACTACATGTACTACTTAAATTTCAATTAATATTAAAATAAAATTTAAAGAAATTGGTTCCTTGGTTGCAGTAGCAACATTTCAAGTGCCTAATAGCCACAGGTGGCTAGTAGCTACCATATTAGATAATACAGATACATGATTTTCACTTATCTCAGAAAGTTGTAGTGGACAGTACTAGTCTAGATTCTAATAGTCCTAGCTTTGACCAGTGAGCACCTATATGGATTTGAGATAATAAATAGAAAATCTCTCTCAGCCATCATTTCTTCATCTATAAAATGGGGATGATAATCCTATCCATCTGAAAGTATTATTTTAAGGATACATAGCATAGTGCCTGACACGTAGTACACGCTCCAAAATAGAATTGTTGTTGTTCTTATTATTGTCATCATAAATATTAGCTCCTTTTCTTCTTACTATTAAACATACACCACAGTGATAAGCATATAATAATTAGGCATTCCATAAATACTTTTTTATTTGAAATGTTATCAAATACATATAGTCCTCCTTGTGGGAACTGTGAGCAGCACAGAGATAACTATTACTCTTTTGTTATTGAGGACTTCCAATGGGGTCAAAGAGGCATTATTTTAGGCACATTTCAGTAATCTTATCTAGTAGTACAGCCCAAATAGTGAGACAGTTTTATATTTGTTCAAAAAACAATATTAAAAACTTCAAAATCTCAACAACAAAAAGGCAAAAAAATTCAATTAAAAATGAGCAAAGAACATGAACAGAACCTTCACCTAAGAGGACATTCAGGTGGCTAACAAACTGCAGTGTGATGGATCACTTTTGTGTGGTTTTTCTAGCCATGATCTTGTAACTCCCACTCAAGTTATTGAGTGGGACTGTACAGATATGATAATTGTGGCCCACCAAAGGGATTGGTCATTTTAGCAATACCATTGTGCTTGAAATAAACTACCCTAGAGGTGGGAAAGAGAGAATCCCACCACCACCAAGGAAGGAGAGACCCGCTGGAGACAGCTGCATGCCTCTGGGCAGAGACTCAAGGCCAGGAAGAGGTGTGCCTATGAGCACGGCTGAGAAGAGTGTGTCCTGATGGAAGAACTGTATCCTTGAGTGTTCCTGAGCCTGAATTATAACCTGTTACTTCCCTAATAAACCCCATAATCATGAGTATGGTCTGTGAGTTCTGTGTGGTCGTTGCCATGAATTATTGAACCCAGCAGAGAAGTAGAGATTGCTGTGGGAAGGACAGTTGGTGTCAGAGTTGGTCAAGACCACGGAGAGAGGAGGCATATCTAATCTCTGCATCATAGGAGTCAGCCTTGGGCTGTTGATATTGATTCTTCTTCCCCCTTGTGAAGTCAGAAGAGGTCAGACACTGCCTCCACACCGTTTTTATAGTTGGTGTCAGAAGTGAGATTCTTTGCAATGCCTCCAGACTCATGAAAGCATGGGACTTTGTAAGAGAAGGAATGAATGGGCTTGGGAAGTGAAACTTTTGATTCTTAGATGGTTACTTTGGTTGTTGTTACATGTAATTGCTGAAAACTGCAACTGAAGGGGCCTGGAGCCAAAGCCAGGCCAGATAAGCAGGATGATTGATAGTAGGCCAGGGTCTGGTGGTTCCACCCAGCCAGAGGCCCAAGTCCATATGCATATGAATGGGAAGATAGTTAAAGTGTGGAGAAGAGAAGATGCAACTAGAATACTTTAAAGAGGGTTATGTATCTTTTCCCTTTTGTGGCCATCACTGAAGAAGTGGCAGTTGCCAAATTGAAGTTCAATCTCTTTGTGCCTTTTGACCTGAGCAAAAACTGCAAAAGACATTTCAATGCACCTTCCCACATTCGCAGGAAGATTATGCTTTCCCCTGTCTACAAGGAACTGAGACAGAAATACAATGTTTGGTTCATGCCCGTCTGAAAAGATGATGAAGTTCAGTTTGTGTGAGGACACTACAAAGGTCAGCAAATTGGCAAAGTAGTCCAGGTTTACAGGAAGAAATATGTCATCTACATTGAACGGGTGCAATAAGATAAAGCTAAATGGCACAACTGCCCATGTGGACATTCACCCCAGCAAGATGGTTATCACTAGGCTAACACTGGACAAAGACTGAAAAAAGATTCTCCAACATAAAGCCAAATCTCACCAAGTAGGAAAGGAAAAGGTCAAATACAAGGAATAAACAATTAAGAAGATGCAAGAGTAAAATAATCTTATATACAACTTCCATTAAAAACTGCAAAAATGAAAAAAAAAAATAAAGAGGGTTATGTGTTTAGGGTTACGTGTTTAGGATTATGTGTTTATTTTGAATGTACTACAGATACTGAATATCTCTTATACCTAGTGTTGTAAAGCAGACCTAAATGTATGGTAGAAATGAATATTGGGTATTATAGATTACTGAGAGCGTATAACTCCGCTTTCAGCCAATACTTGATTTGATATGCTAAAAGTGGAACTAGGATTTGCCCGAGGGAAATACAGGCTGTTGGTTTGAATACAGTAGCCCTGTGTATACAGTGGGGGCTTAGGTTGAAAACCAGAGCTCCATCCAGATTTGCATTTGAAAAGACATGCAGAATCACTTAGAACTGCTTAGAGAACAAAAGATTTGCATTTGAAGGAAGAACTTACAGAAAAAATAGTGGCTGTTTTGCTTTTTGATGCAGGCCACACCCCAAGGAAGGGTATACCTTTAGTAAATGTGGGGCTTGAGTCACACCATCTTGTAAGGCTGCAACTCATGACGCAGCTTATACTAATCCTGCCTCATCAACTTGTAGAGGTCAGGATCCACAACACGTAAAATGGAGGACAATCACACAATACTAGAAATCATGGCCTAGCCAAGTTTACACATAACCCCAACCATCACAGGTTCCATATACCTTATTTGCATAGTCCCATTCAATCATTGTGGGAGAGTCACAAAGACCATGGCTAAAAGAGCCATAACAAGTAATTCATTGGACAGCACAAACACATGAAAAGATGCTCACCATCAATAGCCATCAGTGGGATGCAAATTGAAACTACAATGAGATACCATCTCACCCCTGCAAAAAATGGCGCTGATCAAAAAAACACAAAACAGCAAACAATGGAGAGGTTGTGGGGAGATTGAAACTCTTATACATGCTGCTGGAATTGTAAAATGGCACAACCACTATGGAAAGTAGTATGCTGCATCCTCTAACAGCTAGAAATAGAAATACCTTATGTTTCAGTAATCCCACTCCTATGTACATATCTTAGAGATAAAGAAGCAGTGACATGAATTGACATATGCCCGTTTATGTTCATTGACACATTAGTCACAGTAGCAAAAAATGGAAACAACCTAAGTACCCATCAACAGATGAATGGATAAACAAATTGTGGTACATAGATACACTGGACTACTACGCAACTGTAAAGAATAATGATGAGTTGTGAAACATCTTATAACATGGATCTATTTGGAGGATATCATGCTGACTGAAATAAGTTAATCACAAAACGACAAATTGCATGGTCTAACTTTTATAAAAGTCAAGACTAGGTATACACACAGAAATCAATATTCTTTGATGCTTACTAGGGATGGGAGGGGGTTGGAGGAGGAATCATTTGCTAAACAGTAGACAGTTTTCATTTTGAGTAATGGGAAAGGCAATACCCAATATGGGTGAAGTCTGCACAACTTGAATAAGGTAAATGAAGACACCAAGAAGTATGCAAGAATAAGGGAAAATTTTGGTTAATGTCTGTTATGGATTGATTTGTGTCACCCAAAAATGTATGTTAACTTGTCTAGGCCATGATTCTCAGTATTGAGTGGTTATCCTTCATTTTGTGACCTGATGTAATTATCTTATGTGTTGTAAGTCCAAACCTCTATGATGTTGATTATCAAACAGTATCATTAATGTCACACACAAGTAAAATTTTGTTGAAGATCGTTTAAAAGCAGTTACAGCAGCATATCAGCAGGGAACTGCCAGAAATTCAAGCTGGATTCAGAAGAGGACATGGAACGAGAGATAGCATTGCAGATGTCAGATGGATCATGGCTTGAAAGCAGAGAATACAAGAAAGGTGTTGACTTGTGTTTTATTGACTATGCAAAGGCATTTGACTGTGCAGATCATAACAAATTATGGATAACATTTCGAAGAATGGGAATTCCAGAATACGTCATTGTGATCATGAGGAACCTGTACATAGACCAGGAGGCAGTTGTTCAAACAGAACAAGGGGAGAGGGCATAGTTTAAAGTCAGGAAAGATGTACATCAGGGCTGTATCCTTTCACCATAATGATTCAATCTGTATGCTGAACAAATAATCTGAGAAGCTGCACTCTATGCAGAAGAACATGGCATCGGGATTGTAGGAAGACTAATTAACAACTTGAATATGCAGATGACACAACCTTGCTTGCTGAAAATGACGAGATCTTGAAGCACTTACTGATGAAGATCAAAGACCACAGCCTTCACTCTGGATTACACCTCCACATAAAGAAAACAAAAATCCTCAAAACTGGACCAATAAGCAACATCATGATAAATGAAGAAAAGATTTAAGTTGTCAAGGATTTAATTGTATTTGGATCCACAATCAATGCCCATGGAAGCAGCAGTCAAGAAATCAAACAACCCATTGCATTTGGCAAATCTGCTGCAAAATACTTCTTTAATGTTTTAAAAAGCAAAGATGTCACTTTAAGGACTAAGGTGCACATGACCCAAGCCATGGTGTTTTCAATCACTTCATATGCATGTGAAAGCTGCACAATGAATAAGGAAGACTGAAGAATTGATGTCTTTGAATTATGATGTTGGTGAAGATGCCAGAAGAACGAACAACTCTGTCTTGGAAGAAATATAGCCAGAACGCTCCTTAGAAGCAAGGATGGCGAGGGACCTGTCCCTGGAGAAAGACATCATGCTTGGTAAAGCAGACGGTCAGCAAAAAAGAGGAAGACCCTCAATAAGATGTTCTGACACAGTGGCTGCAACAATGGGCTCAAGCATAACAACAATTGTGAGGATGGTGCAGACTGGGCAGTGTTTCCTTCTGTTGTACATAGGGTCACTATGAGTCGGAACCAACTCGACCTCACGTAACAAAATGATGTTGATGAGGCAGGATTAGAGGCAGTTATGTTAATGAGGCAGGACATAATCTATAGGATTAGTTGTATCTCGAGTCAATCTCTTTTGAGATATAAAAGAGAGAAGCGAGCAGAGAGTTGAGGGACTTCTTACCACCATGAAAAAAGAGATGGCAGTGGAACATGTCCTTCTGGACCTGGGTTCCCTGCACTGAGAAAATACTAGACCCAGGGGAAGATTGATGCCAAGACCTTCCCCCAGAGCTGATAAAGAGAAATCCTTCCCCTTGAGCTGGCACTCTGAATTCTGACTTCCAGCCTCCTAGACTCTGAGAGAATAAATTGTTGTCTGTTAAAGCCGTCAACTTGTGGTATTTCTGTTATAGCAGCACTAGATAACTAAGAAAGTGCTATAACATAAAATTTTGCAACAACAGTAATAACATCCAAAAGATATGTGTGTGTTTACATAGGTAGATACGTATGTGTATACGTGCATAGGAAGGCATACGTGAGTACATGTGCGTGCATATATAGGTGTATCTATAGGCACCTGTATACATGTTTCTGTGTGCTACATATATATTCATATATCTAATAAAGTACATAGGAGGCACAGTTATGGAGACTTCCTAGACATATCCAAATGCCTTGCGGGATTGGGTTACTGTGTTAAAAGGCTTAGGACCATGGTCTCATGGGACAACTTGGTCAATTGGCATAACATAGTTGATGAAGATAGTGTTCTACATTCTAGTTCAATGAGTAGTGTCTGGGGTCTTAAAAGCTTACAAGTGGCCATCTGTGATGGTTAAGATTATTTGTCAACTTGGCTGGACCATGATTCTCAGTGTTTTGGCAGTTGCATAATGTTGTGATCACTTCCCTGTTGAGATTCAGTATGTGATCACCCTCATGATGGGATCTACGTGAGTAGCCAATTAGCTGAAAGGGAGTTTCTTTGGGCGTGTGGCCTGCATCGAATATAAGTAGATGTTCTGGCAAGGCTTGGAGGCTTTATGCTCCTGCTACATCCTGCAGCTGGCTCCTGTTCATTTGACCTCAGGTTCTTGGGACTTGAGTTAGCAGCTTACCTTCTGTCTTGCCTGCCAATCTTGGGATTCATCAATCTTCAAAGCCTGTGAGCTAGAGCCCTAATGTCTGACCTGCCCATCTTGAATTTGGCAGCCCCTGCATCTATGTGAATCAGGAGAAGCCTCTATTCTGACCCATGGACTTGGGACATTCCAGCCTCTACAACCGAGTGAGCCATTTCCTTGATATAAATCTAATTCTCTGTATGTATTTATATGCTTTACTGGTTTTGCTTCTCCAGAGAACCCAGCCTAAGACACTATCTAAGATACAAATATTGGAGCCTACTCATCTGGAACAAAAGAGAATGAAGGAATCCAAAGACTCAAAGAAGAAACTAGTTCACAAGACTAATAGCCCTCATGAACCACAGCCTCATCTAGCTGACCAGAAGAAATAGATAGTGCCCAGCTACCACTACAAACTGTTCTGACCAGGGATACTATAGAAGGTCCCTGATAGAATGGGAGAAAATTGTAGAACAAGACTCAAATTTCTAAAAATCGTAAGGCTTACTAGAGAGATAGAGACTAGAGAAACCTCTGAAAATATCGGCCAAAGATACTCTTTGAACATGGAACTGAAGCCGCTCCTGAAGGTCACCTTTCATCCAAATAATAGACTGGCTTATAAAATAAACAATATCAACCGTGAGTACTGTGCTCCCTTCAATATTCAACTATATGAGATGGAACAGTCAACATTTACCCTAAAGCAAAGATGAGAAGATAAGAAGGAACAGGGAAGCTGGATTAATGGAAACAGACCAAACAGGATGGAAATAATGAGAATGTGAAAAATGTTACCAATGTCATTGAACAATGTGTATAAAAATGGTTAAATGGAACCTAATTAGCTGTGTAAACTTTCACCTAAAACACAATAAAACATTATTTAAAAAATGTTAATTCTGAGTTATATTTAAACATAAAAAGTAATGCAGAAATGGAACTGCTGTCCAGTGAATCCAAACCATCTCTCCATCTATTTGTCAGAATGGATGAATTTAAGCTTCTCTCTGTGTGTGAATATCCTGTAAATTTTACTAAATTAGAAAAAGGACTGTCTCAGCAAACCACTTCAGTTTGCATGGAGAAGCATCATTTCAGAGACTTTTTTTTTAGTGCCTTATATAGGTGGTGCTTTCAGCAATTTTATTTCTCTATCACTTAGAGAAGGGAGCCCTGGTGGTACAGTGGTTAAGAGCTTGGCTGTTAACCAAAAAGTCTGCAGTTTGAATCCACCAGCCACTCCTTTGAAACCCTATGGGTCAGTTCTACTCTGTCCTTTAGGGTCACTATGAGTCGGAATTGACTCAATGGCAGCAGGTATCACCTAGAAAGAGTTGTTAGTTAGCCAGTCCTGAAGGCTAAAATGGGATGTGAATAACTTGTCCATGACATCATATTGCACAACGAAGTGCTTATTAATCTAGCTTTGGTCTCTATTTCCTTCTCCACACTGGAAACTTCTATTGTTTCACCACACTTTAGTCTTAAGGGAAGAGCTATATTAAATTTTTCATACCAAAAATGCACCAGCCACTTCTTGGCTTTGCAAAACCTCTTGTTTATATTATTCTTTTTAAGGATATAGTAATTTCTGGTGTATAATTATTTCCTTTGAATATGCTATAGAAATGAAAATAGACACAAAGGATGAATCTTTTTAAATATTTCAGAAAAATGTTTTAAATGTATTACCTGTTTCTTTGCTTTTCTAACAATTGATTTGTTTTGTTTGCATTGTTAGATTTAAATAATAATAATATTCATCAAAATTTCAGGAGAGACTTCCAGGTAACATGGAACTATAGACAGAAGCACCACGCCATCGCTCTACAGCAAAGACCCAAAAAACTAAGTCAAACAGAGACAAACATCAATCCTGAAACCCTAAGCAACAAATGAAGAGATAAAGAACTCAGCCAAGCACCAAATGGAATAATAAACTGACAGAGAAGAGAGAGTGAGGAGGGATACAAGAAGAAGTCCCCTATCAGGTAACACAGCATGGATTCACCATCTTGGACTCCTGTCAGAGATCAGCCTACAGGGAATATAGGAAAGGAGCTTCACTGAGCTCCCAGCAGGAGACAGAACAACAGGTAACCAGCGATTTATGCTTTCCCACCCCC
>NW_004443996.1:7091058-7094170 GCF_000243295.1 Trichechus manatus latirostris
TGGCCACAGTCTCTTGGCCAAAAGGCACCACCTCCAGCCTTATGCTGCTGGGATTCCACCCGCCCACATTGGCTGGCTCCCTGAGTGCCATTTGTTTGTTGCTGGTGTTGCTTTTTTCAGATTCTTTTGGATTCTTCCATACCTCTCACCACCTCCCCCTCCTTTCTCTTAAATTCCTGGCTCCGTGTGCCATCTATGCTTCTTCCTGAAAGGCTGTGAAATGCAACTCAGTAGTGGAACTACCTCCCGGCCCACACATCCATGCTGGTGGGATCTTCAGGGTTTTCTGTTTGTTTGTTTATTTTGATTTGTTCTGTTTTGATTTATTTGTTTGATAGTTTTCTTTTTCTGTTCTCAGCTTGGGAGCCCCTTCTAGCTGGGCTATACTGCCTGGCTTGGGAGCTACTTCCTCAGTCTTTGCAGCTGCACAGTGGGATCCCTAGGGTCAGTTTCTTTTTTTTTTTTCTGTTTTGCTTTGTTTGTGTTTTTTGTATGTCTCTTTTTGTTTTCTTCTCTGTCTTTTGAACATTTTTGTATATCTTCATTTCTCAGTTTTTCATCTTTCTAAACTTACCTTCTCTTCCTGTCTCCTGAATATATGGCACTGTGTGACATCTCTATCCCTTCTACCTGTCTGTACTTACCAGCCAGGAAGCCACTTCCCAAGTCTTCGCAGCCACACAGGTGGGATCCCTGGGGACTTTTCTTTTTTTCCCTAATTTATTTTTTTTAGCCTTTTTCATTTCGTTTTTCTTTTACCTTTTTATTTTTCTCCATTTCTCAGTCGCTCATCTCTCCACTCCAATGGCAAGCTCACCTAGCACTCCTTTTTGTATGTTTTTGGCACCTGTTTCTCTCTGCTCTCTCTCCTCTTTCCCATATCCATCTTAGCTCCACACATCCCAATCTAACCCTTCCTTTCTGCCTACATGTACCATGCCCTGAGCATCAACCTCCCGAGCAGCACAGATACTGCCTACTGGAACCTGCATTGCACTGATTCCAAGCCTGCCTTGTCAGCAGTCAAAGAACCCATCCCAGCAACTCCACTTCAGCTGGACCTGCCATGGTACACCAGAGCTGAGTGATTGATCCTGCCCATTGGACAAGGAGCCAGAAAGTATGCCCACAGAGGAGCAAAAAACAAAGTACTCAAAGCCCAGCTGCTCAGACATAACCAAATAAAACAAAAAAGCAGGATGAAATAAATAAATCTGCAATCAGTAAATGAGGAAAGTAACTACTGAATGTCTCGAAGACAGCAGGCAATATCAAAACATATTAAAAAAAGGACATAATAGTTCCAGTAGGTGTCCAAAATAAAATGCCAGATGACTTTCCAGTAGAAGAAAAGACACTACAACTACCTGATAGGGAATTCAAATCTCTAATATTCAGAGCTATACAAGAGTTGAAGCAAAAAGCAGACAAAAATGAGGAACAAAAATAGACAAATTCATGGAAAAAACAGACAAATTAATGGAAAATACAGACAAAAAATGGAATAATTCAGGAAAATAATACAAGAACAAAATGTTAACTTAAATTCACAATTAGAAATCATAAAAAAACAACAATTATATATACAAAAGATAAACAAAAGATTTCAGAAATGGACAGTGTCATAGAAGGGCTGACAAGCAGGTATAAAACAATGGACGACAGAGTCAACAAAATTGAAGAAAAACACATGGATATAACTCTATTTGAGGAAAAATTAGAAAAAAGAACAAATAAAAATGAAGAAACCCTGAGACTTATGTGGGATACAGTCAACAGCAAAAATTTGTGAGTGACTGGAGTTCCAGAACAGGGGGAGAAAACAGAAAACACAGAGAGGATCATTGAAGAACTTCTGAGAGAAAATTTCTCGAATATCATGAAAGATGAAAACCTGACCGACAACCCAAGAAGCTCAATGAACCCATATAGGATAGACCCCAAAAGAAAATCACCAAGGCATATCATAATCACACTTGCTAAAACCAAATACAAATAAAGAATCCTGAATTCAGCTCAAAAACATTAAAAAAGTCACATACAGAGGAGAAATAATAAGACTAAGCTTGGATTATTTGGCAGAAACCATGCAGGCAAGAAGACAATGGGATGACATACATAAAACCTTGAAAGAAAAAAATTACCAGCTAAGAATAACATACCCTGCAAAACTCTCATTCAAATATGATGGTGAAATTAGGACACTTCCAGATGAACAGAAATTAAGGGACTATGTAAAAACCAAACAAAATTTCAAGAATACGTGAGAACAAACAACGTCAGACTACAGGCTGAATCTAGGATGCAAGATCGCACCAGCCAGACACCAACCTAGGAAATGAACTCTCAAGGATTATCCAAAACCAAAGAATTACAACAGTGACCCAGAGAGGTTAATCTGTAAATGACAACATCAGAAAAATAAAAGAGGGAATAAATGATGTAGGTATAGAACATTCTACTGGAGAGGAAGGCAAGGTGATACCAAGTAATAATAGACTGGTTCCAACCTAGGAAGATAAGGATAAAATTCAAGATAATCACAAAGTAAGTTTACAAACATACTCATCAAAATAAAGAAGAAAAACATAAAGTCTCAGTAAAAACAAAACATAGAAAAACAACAGAAATGACAAAAAAATCCACAAACAAAAGGAATTCATGACAGGAGAGTAAGAGGAACAAAGAAAATGTCAGCACCACAAAAAAAAGCACTACAACTGACAGCAATAAACTCACACTTATCGATAATTACACTGAAAGTAAGTGGCCTAAATGCACCCATAAAGATTCAGACAGTGACAGAATGAATAAAAAAAATAGGCTCCATCTACATGCTGTCTACAAGAGACACACCTTAGAAATAAAAAAGTAAATTTATTTTAAAAAAAGGACAGAAAAAATTTATCAAACAGACAGCTACCAAAAAAGAGCAGGGGTAGCAATACTAATCTCAGACAAAATAGAATTTAAAAAAAAATCCACTATAACAGACAAACAAGGAGACTATATAGTGATTAAAGTGACTATACATCATGAAGACATAACCATAATAAACATCTAAGCATCCAATGACAGGCCTCTAAAATACATAAAACAAACTCTAACAGCA
>NW_004443996.1:7094270-7098178 GCF_000243295.1 Trichechus manatus latirostris
ATGTAGAACACTCCACCCAACAGCTGCAAAATACACATTCTTTTCCAATGCACATGGAACATTCTCCAGAATAGACCACATCTTAAACCAAAGAGCAACCCTCAACAAAATCCAAAACACTGAAATAATACAAAGTATCTTATCTAACCACAAGGCCATCAAGGTAGAAATTAACAACAGGAAGAGCAAGGAAAAAAAAATCAAATACATGGAAACTGAATAACACCCTGCTTACAAACCACTGGGTAATAGAAGAAATCAGAGATGGAATAAGAAATTTCCTAGAATTAAATGAGAATGAAAACACATCCTACTAAAACTTTTGGGACACAACAAACGCAGTCCTCAGAGGACAATTTACAGCAGTCAATGCAACATCGAAAAAGAAGAAAGGGACAAAATCAAAACGTTAACTATAGAAGTCAAACAGATAGAGAGCAGCAAAAAAAAAAAAACCACAACCAGCAGAAGAAAGTAAATATTAAAGATCAGAGCAGAAACAAATTAAATAGAGAATAGAAAAACAATAGAAAGAATCAACAAAACCAAAAGTTGGTTCTTTGAAAAGATCAACAAAATTGACAAACCACTGACCAGACTGACAAAAGAAAAGCAGGAGAGGAGGCAAATAACCTAAATAAGAAATGAAATCAGAGACATTACTATAGACCCAACTGAAATAAAAAGGATCATAACAGAGTATTATGAAAAACTATACTCCAACAAACATGAAAACATAGAGGAAATAGATGATAAATTTCTAGAAACACATTACCTACCCAAACTAACACAAAGTGATGTTGAAAATCTGAACAGACACATAACAAGAGAAGAGATTAAAAAGGTAATAAAAAAAAAAAAAAAAAACTCTCAACAACAAAAAAAGCCCTGGCCAGGATGGCTTCACTGGAGAATTCTACAAAACATTCAGAGAAGAGCTTACACCAGTACTACTAAAACTATTTCAGAACATAGGAAAGGAAGCAACACTTCTGAATCGATTCTATGAAGCCAGCATAACCCTGATACCAAAAGCAGGCAAGGACGCCACAGAAAAAGTAAATTACAGACCAATATCTTTCATGAATATAGATGCAAAAATTCTCAACAAAATTCTAGCCAACAGAATTCAGCATCGTAACAAAAAAATATTATACCACAACCAAGTTAGATTCATACTAGGTATGCAAGGATGGTTCAACATTAGAAAATCAATCAATGTCATCCACCACATAAATGAAAGGAAAGAAAAAAATCACCTGATCTTTTCAATTGATGCAGGAAAGACATCTGACAAAGCCCAACCCCCATTCCTGATAAAAACTCTCAATAAAATAGGTATAGAAGGGAAATTTCTCAAAATAATAAAAGGTATCTATACAAAACCAACGTCCAAAATCATTTTTTAATGGAGAGAGGCTGAAAACATTCCCCTTGAGAACAGGCAAAAGACAAGCATGCACTTTATCACCACTCCTATTGAACATTGTGCTGGAAGTCCTAGCTAGAGCAAATAAGGCAAGAAAAAAAATAAAGGGCATCCAAATTGGTAATGAAGAAGTTAAACTGTCCCTGTTTGCAGAAGATATGATACTGTACATACAAAACCCAACAGACTCTCCAAGAAAACTACCAGAACTAATAAAAAGATTCAGCAGAGTAGTAGGATACAAAAAGAAGATACAAAAAACAGTTGGATTCCTATACACCAATAAAGAGAATGATGAAAAGGAAATCAGGAAAATGATATCATTTATAATAGCCCCTGAAAAAATAAAATACTTAGGAATAAATCTAACCAGGGATGTAAAAGCCTATACAAAGAAAACTACTAAACACTACTGCAAGAAACCAAAAGAGATCTACATAAATGGAAAAACATACCATGCTCATGGATAGGCAGACTCAACATTGTGAAAATGACAATTCTACCCATAGCAATTTACAAATACAATGCAATTCCAATCCAAATACCAACGACATTCTTTAAAGAGATGGGAAAACTAATCATTAACTGTATATGAAAAGGGAAGCAATCCCGGATAAGTAAAGCACTACTGAAGAAGAAGACTAAAATAGGAGTACTCACACTACTTGACCTCAGAACCTACTATACAGCTAGGGTAGTCAAAACAGCCTGGTACGTACAATGATAGATACATTGACCAATGGATCAGAATTGAGAACCCAGATGTAAATCCATCCACCTATGGTAACCTGATCTTCGACAAGGGCCCAAAGTCCATGAAATGGGGAAAAGACAGTCTTTTTAACAAATGGTGCTGGCAAAACTGGATGTCCATCTGTAAAAAAATAAAACAGGACCCATACCTTACACCATATACAAAAAATAATTCACAATGGATTAAAGACCTAAATATAAAGCCAAAAACCATAAAGTTCCTAGAAGAAAAAATATAATAAACGCTAGTGTCCCTAATACATGGCATTAACAGGTTATAAACCATAACCAACAACACACAAACTCCAGAAGATAAGCTGGATAACTGGGATCTTTAAAAATTAAACACTTATGCTCATCAAAAGACTTCAGCAAAAGAGTCAAAAGACAACCTACAGACTGGGAAAAAAATGTTGGACATTCAAATCAGACAAAAGTCTAATCTCTAAAATCTACAAGATTCTGCAAAACCTCAACAACAAAAAGACAAATAACCCAATTAAAAAATGGGAAAAAGATATAAACAGGCAATTCACCAAAGAAGATATTCAGGCGGCTTACAGACACATGAACAATGCTCACGATCATAAGCTATTAGAGAAATGCAGATCAAAACTACAATGAGATATCATCTCACCCCAACAAGGCTAGCATTAATCCCAAAAACACAAAATAATAAATCCTGGAGAGGTTATGAAGAGACTGGAACAACTATACACTGTTGGTGGGAATGTAAAATGGTACAACCACTTTGGAAATAGATTTGGAACTTCCTTAAAAAGATAGAAATAGAAGTACCATGAGATCCAGCAATCTTACTCCTAGGAATATATTCTAGAGATACAAGAGCTGTCACATGAATAGACATAAGCACACCCATGTTCATTGCAGCATTGTTCACAATAGCAAAAAATGGAAACAGCCTAAGTGTCCATCAACAGATGAATGGATAAACAAACTATGGTACATACACACAATGGAGTATTATGCAACGATAAAGAACAATGATGAATCTGTGAAGCATCTCATAACATGGATGAAACTGGAGGACATTATGCTGAGTGAAATATGTCAATCACAAAAGGACAAATATTGTAGGAGACCACTTCTGTAAAAACTCATGAAGAAGTTTACACACAAAAAGAAACAATCTTTGTTGGTTAGGAGGGATAGGAGTGGTGGGAGGGGGAAATACTAAATAGATGATAGATAAGTGGTAACTTTGGTGAAGTGTAAGACAGTACACAATACTGGGGAAGCCAGCACAATTTGTACAAGAAAAGGTCATGGAATCGCCATAGACACATCCAAACTCCCTGAGGGACTGAATTACTGGGCGGAGGGCTGTAGGGACCATGGTCTCGGAGAACATCTAGCTCATTTGGCATATTTTATAGAAAAAGTGTTCTATATTCTACCTTGGTGAGTAGCGTTTGGGGTCTTAAAAGCCTGTGAGCAGCCATCTAAGATACTCCACTGGTCTCACCCCTTCGAGAGCATGGGAGAATGAAGAAAACAAGACACAATGAAAAGATTAGTCCAAAGGACTAATGGACCAAAACTACCACGGCTTCCATCATACTGAGTCCAGTATAACTCGATGGTGCCTGGCTACCACCATTGACTGCTCTGATTGGGATCACAACAGAGGGTCCCAGACAGAGCTGGAGAAAAATGTAGAACAAAATTCTAACTCACAAAAAAAGACCAGACTTACTGGCCTGAC
>NW_004443996.1:7098359-7113191 GCF_000243295.1 Trichechus manatus latirostris
ATAGGGAACCCAAGGTCAAGAAGGGCAGAGTGTTAACATGTCCTGGGGTTGTTAGCCAATGTCATAAAACAATATGTTTAGTAACTGTTTAATAAGAAACTGTTTTGTAAACCTTCATCTAAAGTACAATAAAAATAAAATAAAATAAAAATTTCAGGAGAAAAATGCACAGCATAATACACCCAAATGCCCTATGGTCTTGATTTATTGCCTTTGTTTCTAATTTTTGCTGCTTCAATTTCTCCTTAGTAATTGTCTTAGTTATCTAGTACTGCTATAATAGAAATACCGAAAGTAGATGGCTTTAACAAACAGAAGTTTTTTTCTCTCACAGTTTAGGAAGCTAAAAATCGGAATTCAAGGTGCCAGCTTAGAGGAAGGATTCCTCTCTCTGTCAACTTTGGGGGAAGGTCCTTGTCATCAATCTGCCCCTGCTATAAGACCTTGCCAGTGCAGGGACCCCAGATCCAAAGGACAGACTATTCTCTTGGCTCTTGTTTCTTGGTGGTATGAGGACCTCTGTCTCTCATCTCGCTTCTCTTTTTTATGTCTCAAAAGAGATTTACTCAAGATACAACCTAGTCTTGTAGATTGAGTCCTGCTGAAATAGCATAACTGCCTCTAATCCTGCCTCATTATCATGATAGATGTAGGGTTTACAACACATAGGAAAATTACATCAGATGACAAAATGGTGGACAATCACACTATACTTGGAATCGTGACCTAGACAAGTTGACACACATTCCGGGAAGAGAAAACTCAATCCATAATAGTAATTTAGAAAAATGAAATGACTTCTCCCAAAGCCTGCTTTTCACAATATTGCACTCTGCATATTGGTCTAGTTTGGTTATAACATCTGCTAAAAAATAATCAAAACTCACCAAAATTTGAACATAAGGTTCATTCTGAGCAGTTATTCTGTATGTATATAGGGAGGTCATTTAGATTACAGATAAAGCAAATGGTCCAAAGAAGCTATGTACAATGGGGCTTACAGAGAGAAGAGGAGGGAGAAATACAGAAAGTCAACTATTGGCTAAACTTAACGTGACTGATTGAAACATGCCTTCCCCCTTTACTGAGATCCACTGATACTATCTCACTTCAGGCCTAGCTGCTAATAATTTGGCCCTCTACCAACCTGCATCCATGAAGTTTTTTGAGATTTAAATTAGGAGGTAATAGTTTGACAACTATCCTTTTCTAGCAAGATAAGACAAATGTGCATTTTTATGGAGCAGTTTCTGAAAGCTTTGCAGGTTGATTAGGCTTTTTTTGGTTAATACTTAGTTTCTTAGATAAAGAAAAAAAAAACCTTAAAATCAAAGTAAAATGTTTGCTATTAATTTTCCTATTCAACATTTTTCCCCTTCTGATCATGATTCAATTAGAACCTTTGATCACTAAGCACTGGCTGTGTACCAGTCTAGGTTCTTCAGGTCTCATGTTGTTGTTGTTAGGTACCGTTGAGTCAGGTCCCACAGGTAAACATGTTTCTGATATTCTCTGCTTTTAACCAAGATCCATCTGACATCAGCAATGATGTCCCTCGTTACACCTCCTCTCCTGAATCCACCTTGAATTTCTGGCAGTTTTCTGTCAATGTACTGCTGCAACCGCTTTTGAATTATCTTCAGCAAAATTTTACTTGCCTATGATATTAATGATATTGTCCAATACTTTCTGCATTCAGTTGGATAACCTTTCTTGGGAATTGGCACAAATATGGATCTCATCCAGTTGGTTGGCCAGGTAGCTGACTTCCAAATTTCTTGGAATAGATTAGTGAGTACCTTCTGCTCTGCATCCGTTTGTTGAAACATCTCAGTTGATATTCCATCAATTCCTGGAGTCTTGATTTTCACCAATGCTTCCTGTGCAGCTTGGACCTCTTCCTTCAGTACTATTGGTTCTTGATCATACGCTACCTCCTGAAATGACTGAACGTTGACCAATTCTTTTTGGTACAATGACTCTGTGTATTCCCATCTTATTTTGATCCTTCCTGTAGTTTAATATTTTGCCAATAGAATCCTTCAAAACTGCAACTCGAGGCTTGAATTTTTTCTTCAGTTCTTTCAGCTTGAAAAATGCCAAGTATGTTCTTCCATTTTGGTTTTCTATCTCCAGGTCTTTGCACATTTCATTATAATACTTTACTTTGTATTCTCAAGCTGACCTCTGAAATCTTCTGTTCAGCTCTTTTACTTCACCATTTTTTCCACTGACTTTAGTTTCTCTAAGTTCAAGAGCAAGTTTCAGAGTCTCTTGTGACATTCGTTTTGGTCTTTTCTTTCTTTCCTGTCTTTTTAATGACGTTTTGCTTTCTTTATGTATGCTGTCCTTGATGTATGTCGTCCCACAACTCGTCTGGTCTTTGGTCATTAGTGTTCAGTGTATCAAAGCTATTTTTATGATGACCTCCAAATTCAGGTGGAATATACTCAAGATCATATTTTGCTCTCGAGGACTTGTTTTAATTTTTTTCACCTTCAGCTTGAACTTGCATATGAACAATTGGTGGTTTGTTCCACAGGTGGCCCCTGGCCTTGTTCTGACTGATGATATGGAGCTTTTCCATCTCCTGTTTCTGCAGATGTAGTCGATTTGATTCTTGTGTATTCTATCTGGTGAGTTCCTTGCATCAAGTCACCTTTCAAGTTGTTGAAAAAATGTGTTTTCAATAAATAAATCATTGGTCATGCATGCATCTGTCAATGGCTTGCTTGTTGCTTGTTGCTGTGATGCTAGAAGCCATGCCACCAGTATTTCAAATACCATCAGAGTCACCCATGGTGGGCAGGTATCAGTGGAGCTTCTAGAGTAAGACAGACTAGGAACAAGGACCTGGCAGTCTACTTCTAAAATTTGGCCAGTGAAAACCTTACGAATAGCAGTGGAACAATGTCTGATACAGTGCCCGAAAATGAGACCCTTATGTTGGAAGGCACTCAAAATATGACTGAGGAAGAGCTGCCTCCACAAAGTAGAGTCGACCTTAATGACTTGGATGGAGTCAAGCTTTCAGGACCTTCATTTACTGTTGTGGTGTGACTGAAAATGAGAAGAAAAAGAGACAAACATACATTAATAATCGGTACGTGGAATGTAAGAAGTATGAATATAGGAAACTGGAAGTCATCAAAAATGAAATGGAAGACATGAGGATTGATATTCTGGGCATTAGTGATTTGAAAGGGACTGGTATTCGTCATCTGGAATCAGACAATTGTATGGTTTACTATGCTGGCAATGATAGTTTGAAGAGAAATGTCGTTACATTAATTGTCAAAAAGGGCATTTCAAGATGTATACTGAAGTACAACATTGTCAGTAATAAAATAATATCCATAAGCCTACAAGGAAGACCAGTTAATATGACTATTTTTCATATTTATGCACGAGCCACTAAGGCTAAAGATGAGGAAATTGAAGATTTTTACCAACTTCTGCAGTCTGAAATTGGCAAAATATGCAATCAAGATACGTTGATAATTACTGGTGATTGGAATGCAAACACTGGAAACAAAGAAGAAGGATTGGTAGTTGTAAAATACGGCCTTGTTGATAGAAATGACACTGGAGATTGCATGACAGAATTTTGAAAGAACGACGACTTCCTGTCTCATACATGCTGCTTTATTGGGGTACTTTTTGTGAAACGTGTTATTTTTGTTGGTTCCTTAGCTTCTAGCCTTCTTTGTCTCTCTAGTCAGAAGAGACCACTTGCTATACCTTAAATGACCAGTGGCAAGCTTTTAAGTCCCCAGACACCACGCGGCTTAGTAGCTTAATATAAGAGATCAAAATGAGTAGAATACATAAGCCAATGATCTGAAAGGCTTACCTGGTCCATGAAGCCTAGTTTCTTAACTATAGCCACAAATAACAAGAAGATGCCAGAGGAGCATCTGCAGGATGCATTGCATCTCTCGTCATGAACTTCTGCTAAAATTATGTCTCAATATACCTCCTCTTAGGTGTTATTAATATGAACACTACAAATTCCTTTTTACCAAAGTACAGACTACTCCTTACGAAGTAGGTAAATAATCAAGAGCTAGTCTATTTCATACTATAATTATCTTTTATCTGTACTATTTCAAAGAGAGAGTGTATAGCATGGTCTACATAACTAACAGCAATCTTGTCTAATATTTGCAACCTTAAATATATATATATATACACACACACACACACCCCAGGCATCTGTCAATTTTGTCATACTGTAGGGGCTTGCGTATTGCTGTGATGCTGGAAGCTATGCCATTTGTATTCAAATACCAGCAGGATCACACTCTCGGGATTTCTCAAGCTGAAAGAACTGAAGAAAAAATTCAAGCCTCGAGTTGCAATAATGAAGGATTATATGGGGAAAATACTAAATAACGCAGGAAACATCAAAAGAAGATGGAAGGAATACACAGAGTCACTATACCAAAACGAGTTGGTCTAAGTTCAACCATTTCAGGAGGTAGCATATGATCTGGAACCAATGGTACTGAAGGAAGAAGTCCCAGCTGCACTGAAGACATTGGCAAAAAAAAAGACTCCAGGAATTAACAGAATATCAGGTGAGATGTTTCAACAAATGGATGCAGCCCTGGTGCTCACTCGTCTATGCCAAGAAATTTGGAAGACAGCTACCTGGTCAACTGCCTGGAAGAGATCCATATTATGCCCATTCCCAAGAAAGGTGATCCAACTGAATGCCGAAATTATCTAATAATATTATGAATATTACACACAAATAAAATTTTGCTGAAGATCATTCAAAAGTGGATGCAGCAGTATACCGACAGGTAATTGTCAAAAATTCAAGCCAGATTCAGAAGAGGATGTAGAATCAGGGATATCATTGCTGATGTCAGATGGATACTGGCTGAAAGAAGAGACTATCAGAAAGATGTTTACCTGTGTTTTATTGACTATGCAAAGGTATTCAACTGTCTGGATCTTAATAAATTATGGATAACATTGCAAAGAATGGGAATTCCAGAACACTTAATTGTGATCCTGAGGAACTTGTACATAGATCAGGAGGCAGTGGTTCAAATAGAACAAGGGGATACTGCGTGGTTTAAAGTCAGGAAAGGTGTGTGTCAGGGTTGCATCCTTTCACCATATTTATTCAGTCTGTATGCTGAGCTGAACAAATAATCCAAGAAGCTGAACTATATGAAGAAGAAAAGGACATCAGGATTGGAGGAAGACTCATTAACAACCTGCGTTATGCGGATGACACAACCTTGTTTGCTGAAAGTGAAAAGGACTTGAAGCACTTACTGAAGATCAAAGACTACAGCCTTCAGTATGGATTACACTTCAATGTAAAGAAACAAAAATCCTCACAACTAGACCAATAAGCAACATCGTTATAAACAGAGAAAATATTGAAACTGTCAAGGATTTCATTTTACCTGGTTCCACAATCAACACCTATGGAAGCAACAGTCAAGAAATCAAAAGACACATGGCATTGGGCAAATCTGCTTCAAAAGACCTCTTTAAATTTTGAAAAGCAAAGATGTTACCTTGAAGACTAAGGTGCATCTGACCCAAGCCATGGTGTTTTCAATTGCCTTATATGCATGTGAAAGCTGGATGATGACCAAGGAAGACCGAAGAACTGAGGCCTTTGAATTTGTGGTGTTGGCGAAGAATATTGAATATACCATGGACTGCCAAAAAAACGAACAAATCTGTCTTGGAAACAGTACAATCAGAATGCTCCTTAGAAGCAAGTACGGCGAGACGGTGTCTCACATACTTTGAACATGTTATCAGAAGGAATCAGTCCCTGGAGAAGGACATCATGCTTAGTAAAGTAGAGGGCTAGTGAAAAACAGGAAGACCTTCAACAAGATGGATTGACATATTCAAAACCAAAAACCTGCTGCCCTCGAGTTGATTCCGACTCATAGAAATCCTATAGGACAGTGTGGAACTGCCCCATAGGGTTTCCAAGGAGAACCTGGTGGATTTGAACTGCCAACAGTTTGGTTAGCAGCCATAGTGCTTAACCACTTCACACCAGGGCTCTCTCTCTCTATACATGTATGTGTGTATGTATATATATACGTATGTATGTATGTATATGCATATGTACATATGCATTTACATAGTTTAAATCAATTTCAGTAATAAGGGTATTATGGCTGTTATAGAACAGCCAGTTGATTCTCTCTTTGTTGATGGACCCTGACTTGATAGAAGTTTAGTCAATTGTTGGAAGACTTTCAGCCTTAATCTCTACCATATTTTCAAATTTTCCTTTTGGTTAATTGAATATGTAGAGAACATAAGCCAGGTAACAAGACCAATTCTCATCTGCAAGTAGAAAACAAACTCATTAGTTGTCTTTGGTTTCTCAAAGACAATGAACAAAAATCAGAATTTGATAACCCACAAGTGCTTGTTATAATTTCCTATTGAAAAACAAAATTTCTGTCTACAGTCACCCTTATTTCAGTCAAAAGACAATCTCAGAGCAAATTTTTTTGTTGATTTAAATTACAGCTGTTCATTATTATTTACATAGGTGCAGCAAGAATGGCAATTTATGATATAAACTGCCTTGATGGAAGTTCTGGCCATACCTGATTTTCTGAGCACCATTCACATATATGATTGTCCAGTCAAAGCTTTGTTATATAACTGAGATTTCCTATTATGCCCGCTTAACAAGGGAGACAGATTCTTACTGAACTTATGCAAATAGCTATAGTGCTGTAAAAAAAAAAATAAGAACATTCATTAACAGTTTTCCAATTTAGGAGGGACTAGGGACAAATGATGTTTCATCTTTGTTTACATAAACATAGTCTATTAAATTATTACAAGTTATAGATAGTTTGGAACCCTGGTTGCTAAGTGGTTAAGCATTCAGCTGCTAACCAAAATGTCGGCAGTTGGAATCCACTAGCAGCTCCTTGGAAATCCTATGGGACAGTTCTACACTGTCCTATATGGTCACTAATAGTTGGAATCAACTCGAGGGAAATTTTTTTTTTTTTTTTTTTATTGTACTTCAGGTGAAGGTTTACAGAATAGTTTCTCATTAAACAGTAGTACACATATTATTTTATGACATTGGTTAACAACACCACGACATGTCAACCCTCTCCCTTCTCTACCTTTTTGTTGTTGTTGTTGAAAATATACATAGCCAAAGATACCCATTTCAAAAATTTCTACACGCACAGTTCAGTGACATCAACTACGCTCTTCCAACTGTGCTGTTATTCTCACTTTAGATGAAGGTTTACAGAACAAAATAGTTTCTCACTAAACAGTACACATGTTGCCCTATGACAATGGTTAACAACCTCAGTACACAGCAACACTGTCCTTACTCAACCTTGGGTTCCCTATCACCAGCTTTTCCTGTCCCTTTCTGTCTTCTAACCCTTGTTCCTGGACTACTGTGTCTCATTAGTCCCATTTTGTTTTATGGGGCTGTCCAATCCCTGGCTGAACAATGAACCTTGGAAGTGACTTCACCACTGAACTAAAAGGGTGTCTGGGGGCCTTACTCTTGGGGTTTCTCCAGTCTCCTTTAGGAGACTTTTTTGTGAGTTAGAATTTTGTTCTACATCCTTCTCCAGCTCTGTCCAAAACTCTCTGTTGTGATCCCTATCAGAGCAGTCAGTGGTGGTAGCCAGGTACCATCTAGCTGTACTGGACTCAGTCTGGTGGAGGCCTTGGTAGCTGTGGTCCATTAGTCCTTTGGACTAATCTTTCCCTTGTATCCTGTTCTCTTCATTCTCCCTTGCTCCCGAAGGGATGAGACCAGTGGAGTATCTTAGATTGCTGCTCACAGGCTTTTAAGACCCCAGAGGCTACTCACCAACGTAGAATGTAAAACATTGTCTTTATAAACTGTGTCATGCCAATTGAGCTAGAAGTTCCCTGAGACCATGGTCCCCACAGCCCTCCACCCAGCAATTCAGTCCCTCAGGGAGTTTGGATGTGTCTATGAAGCTTCCATGACCTTTCCTTGCACAAGTTGTGCTTGTTTTCCCAGTATTGTGTACTTTCTCACCCTTCACCAAATATACCACTTATCTATTGCCTATTTAGTATTTCCCCCCACCCCTCCCATCCATGGTAACCAACAAAGATTGTTACCTTTTGTGTGTAAACTTTTTCATGGGTTTTTGCAATAGAGGTCTCATACAATATTTGTCCTTTTGTGATTGACTTATTTCACTCAGCATAATGTCCTCCAGTTTCATCCATGTTATGAGATGCTTCACTGAGTCATCATTGTTCTTTCTCGTTGCATAGTACTCCATCGTGAGTATGCACCATAGTTTGTTTATCCATTCATCTGTTGATGGGCAGCAATGGTGTTGTTTGTTTGTTTTCATTATAGATAGTTTAGGAGAAAAGAGAAAATGATTTCTTATACACTGAAAACAGAACATTAAAACATCAGTAAAATCCTCCCCCATAAAACCCATAATAGTCTTTTAGACCATTCAATCCTGTAATTAATTTATGTTCCATTTACTCTGGATCAGCCATCGTGAACCCAGCAACTTCTCCATAAGAATTCTAGAAATCTTGGTTCAGTACAGTGGTAGAAGCAGTGCCGTTTAGAAGTCCATGTCCTAATACCTGGCATAGCCCATTTTTTGATTCCCTTTTGGCGGAAAACAAACAAACAAACAAACAAAAACCTCCACCTGTGGTCTACTGCAGGCACCTTCAGGACGTCAAGATAAGAACTATCTGCAGATAATAAGACTTAAAAATAGCTATAGTTAATTTATTACTGATAATAATTCAGTCAAGTGAATGACCTGATGACCTGACAAGAATTCATTAAAAAATAATGTAAAGCAAAATAAAAGTAAACCAAAAATAAAATTTTAGACAAAATATCTCTAAACATAGTGATTAAACTTATTTTCTAATTTTTGAAAATGGATGGTTATAATCCTTAGTGAGAAAAACTTTAGATGTAATATACAATAATCCTGAGACATAACATATTATGAATATAAAGCATATACTTAGGATATGCCAATAATATACCAGGATTATCAAGTTTCTAAACATCTGGATATGAATGAAACTCTTAGAAGCCAAGTAAACCATCAGTTGAAAACCCTTGAATTTGATCCTGCTAAATTTAAATTTAAAAATAAAGTTGCAACCGATTTAACAATTAAAAAAAATAACTAAATCCAAAAAAAATTAGACTTTTCTCCTGATTTTGCCACACGTTTCATGCAACTCACAGCACATTAAGTAAGCCTATTTTTTTTTTCATCTTTCCCCTTACAAGGCAAGAACAAATCTTCTCTGGCTTTCCATGAAGTTTAAAAATTGTCAGGAGCTATCACAGGTCACTGCAATGAACATCTATTTAACCAGAGTAACAACAAAGATTTTAAAAGTAAAATTCTATCTCTTTCAAAAGTCATGAGCCTAAATTTCATCCAAATTTCTAGGTGACCCACCATAGATTTTTTCCAAGTGGACGCCATCTTAGGTGAAAATCACACATTCACTGGTTCTCTGGAGCCAGCTCAATCAACAGGCTTATGAAGTCCATGCCTGTATTCTACCTATGTTTTTCCATTTAACCACGATCAACAACATAACACGCTTAGAACAGCATAACACTAAACAAGGCAATACTCACATACACACAATAGTAGCTATGCCATCCAACTGTTTCAGTCGGAATGAGGCATCTTAAAATTACTAAAGATCTCCCTCAGATTCAATCGGAAAACCCCACCCAAAACCTGGACTAGTAACCCTTGCCCCAAAACTGGGACAAGTAATCCTTTTGGAACACATAACCCTTGCATCCAAACTGGCTTAAGCAACCCTTGTATCCACACCAAATTTTTCGAAGCCACCTACAGACAAAATCTGAGTTTTTAAAATTTTTTCCCATACAAAAATTTATACATACATTGTTCTGTAACTCTGATTACTCTCCCCATACTGTGACAGCACACTCCTCCTTTCTACCCCTGATTCCGCATGTCCATTCAACCAGTTCCTAACACTCTCTGCCTTCCCATTTCACCTCCAGACAGAAACTGCCCTTTTAGTCTATTGTATCTACTTGAGCTAAGAGGCAAACTCCTCAGGAGTATCACTTTATGTCCCACAGTCTAGTCCAATCCCTGTCTGAAGAGTTGGCCTAGGAAATTGTTTTAGTTCTAGGCTGATAGAGAATCCAGGGGCCATGCTTTCTGGGGTTCCTCCAGTCTCAGTCAGACCATTAAGTCTGGTCTTCTTACTAGAATTTTAGTTCTGCACCCCACCTTTCTTCTGCTCCATCCAGGACTCTCTGTTTTGTTCCCTGTCAGGGCAGTCTTTGGTGGTAGCCGGGCACCATCTAGTTCTTCTCATCTCAGGCTGATGAAGTCTCCAGTTTATATGGCCGTTTCTGTCTCTTGGGATAATACTTTCCTCTTGTCTTTCGTGTTTTTTATTCTCCTTTACTCCAGGTGGTTGGGACCAATTGATGCATCTTATATGGCCGCTTGCAAACTTTTAAGACCCCAGACACCACTCACCAAAGTAGGAAGCAGAACATTTTCTTAATAAATTTTGTTATGCCAAATGACCTAGATGACCCCTGAAAACATGGTCCCCAGACTCCTACCCCTGCTACTCTGTCCCTCGAAGTATTTGATTGCATTCAGGAAACTTCTTAGCTTTGGTTTAGTCCAGATGTGCTGATATCCCCTGTAGTCTGTGCTGTTCATCCCTTCACCTAAGATAAATCTTATCTACTATCTAGTTAGTAAATAACACTCACTCTCCCTCGCCACACTCGTAATCATCAAAGGATGTTTTCTTCTTTGTTTAAACCTTCTCTTGAGTTCTTATAATAGTGGTCTTATACAATCTTTATCCTTCTGTGACTGACTAAATTCACTAAGCAAAATGACCTCCAGATCCTGCAAGTTCTAAAGATGTTTAATGGCTTCATCATTGTTCTTTATCGTTCCACAGTATTCCACTGTATGGACAAACCATAATTTGTTTATCCATTCATCCGTTGATGAGCACCTAGGTTGTTTCCATCTTTTTGTTATTGTGAACGGTGCTGCAATGAACATGGGTGTGTATATATCTATTCGTGTGCCGGCTCTTATTTCTTTAGGATATATTCCAAGGAGTGAGCTAGCGGGATTGTATGGTACTTTTATATCTAGCTTTTAAAGGAAGCATCAATTTGATTTCCAAAGTGGTTGTACCATTTTACATTCCCACCTACAGTGTGTAAGTGTTCCAGTCTCTCCGCAACCTCTCCAGCATTTATTATTTTGTGTTTTTTAGATTAGTGCTAGCCTTGTTGGGGTGAGATGATATCTCATTATAGTTTTGATCTGCATTTCTCTAATGGCTAATGATCGTGAGCATTTCTTCATGTGTCTGTTAGCTGCCTGAATATCTTCTTTGGCGAAGTGCCTGTTTATATCCTTTGCCCATTTTATAATTGGGTTATTTGTCTTTTTATTGTTGAGGTTTTGCAGTATCTTGTAGATTTTAGAGATTAGACACTGATCAGATTTGTCGTAGCCAAAATTTTTTTCCCAGTCTGTAGGTTGTCTTTTTACTGTTTTGGTGAAATCTTTGATGAGCATAAGTGTTTGATTTTAGGAGCTTCCAGTTATCTAGTCTCTCTTCTGGTGCTAGGGCATTGTTACTTAAGTTTCCTATTTTGTTTATGTCATGTATTAGGGCTCCTAGCGTTATCCCTACTTTTTATTCCACGATCTTCATCGTTTTTGATTTTGTATTTAGGTCTTTGATTAATCTTGAGTTAGTTTTTGTGCATTGTGTGAGGTATGGTTCTTGTTTCATTTTTTTGCAGTTGGATATCCAGTTATGCCAGCACCATTTGTTAAAGAGACTGTCTTTTTCACAATTAATGAACTTTGGGCCTTTGTCAAATATCAGCTACTCATAGGTGGATGAATATATATCTGTATTCTCAATTCTATTCCATTGGTCTATGTATCTGTTGTTTTACCAGTATCAAGCTGTTTTGACTACTGTGGCGGTATAATAGGTTCTAAAATGAGGCAGTTTGAGGCCTCCCACTTTGTTCTTCTTCTTGAGTAATGCTTTACTTATTTGGTGTCTCCTCCCTTTCCATATGAAGTTGGTGATTTGTTTCTCCATCTCCTCAAAAAATGCAGTTAGAATTTGGATCTGGATTTCATTGTATCTGTAGATGGCTTTGGGTAGAATTGACATTTTCACAATGTTGAATCTACCTATCCATGAGCACGGTATGTTTTTCCACTTATGCAGGTCTCTTTTGTTTTTTTTGCAGTAGTGTCTTGTAGTTTTCATCATATAGATCTTTTATATCTCTGGTTAGATTTATTCCTACGTATTGTATCTTCTTGGGGGCTATTGTAAATGGTATTATATAGTGATTTCCTCTTTGAGGTTCTCTTTGTTGATGTAAAGGAATCCAAATAATTTTTGTATGTTTAGCTTGTATCCTGAAACTTTGCTGAAATCTTCTATCGGTTCCAGTAGTTTTCTTGAGGATTCTTTTGGGTGTTCCGTGTATAAGATCATATCATCTGCAAATAAAGATACTTTTACTTCTTCCCTACCAATTTGGATGTTCTTTATTTATTTTTCTAGGCTAATTGCTCTGGCTAGGGCCTCCAGCACAATGTTGAATAAGAGTGGTGATAAACGGCATCCTTGTCTGATTCTTGTTCTCAAGGAGAAAGCTTTTAAACTCTCTCCATTTAGGACGATGATGGCTGTTAGCCTTTTATAAATGCCCTTAATTATATTGAGGAATTTCCCTTCTATCCCTATTTTGTTGAGAGTTTTTTATCATGAATGGGTGTTGGACGTTTTCAAATGCCTTTTCTGCATTTGATAGATAAGATCATGTGGTTCTTCTCTTTTGTTTTATTAAACTGATGGATTACATTGATTATTTTTCTAATGTTCAACCATCACTGCATATGTGGTAGAAATCCCACTTGAACATGGTGTATTATTTTTTTGATATGTTGCTGAATTCTATTGGCTAGAATTTTTTTGAGGATTTTTGCATCAATGTTCATGAGGGATATTGGTCTGTAATTTTCTTTTTTTGTGGTGTCTTTCCCTGGTTCTACTTTCAGGGTTATGCTGGCTTCATAGAAGGAGTTTGGGAGTATTCCATCTTTTTCTATGCTCTGAAATACCTTTAGCAGTAGTGGTGTTAACTCTTCTTAGAAAGTTTGGTAGAATTCTCCAGTGAAGCCATCCGGGCCGGGGCTTTTTTTTGTCAGGAGTTTTTTAATTACATTTTTAACCTCTTCTTTTGTTATGGGTTTATTGAGTTGTTCTACTTCTGTTTGTGTTCATTTAGGTAGGTAGCGAGTTTCTAGACATTTGTTCGTTTCCTCTACGTTTTCAAATTTGTTAGAGTACAATTTTTCATTGTAATCTCTTATGATTCTTTTAATTTCAGTTGGGTCTGTTGTGATATCACCAGTCTCATTTCTTATATTGATTATCTGCTTCTTTTCCTGTTTTTCTTTTGTCAGTTTGGCCAATGGTTTATCAGTTTTGTTTATCTTTTCAAAGAACCAGATTTGGTCTTGTTAACTCTTTCATTTTTTTTTTAATTCTCTATTTCATTTAATTCTGCTCTAATTCTTATTATTTCGTTTTTTCTGGCCCCTGAGAGCTTCCTTTGCTGCTCTCTTTGTACTTGTTCCCGTTTTAGGGTTAATGTTTTGATTATGGCCTTTTCTTCTTTTTGGATGTGTGCATTTATTGCTGTAAGCCGACCTCTGAGCACTGCTTTTGCTGTGTCCCAAAAGCTCTGGTAGGATGATTTCATTCTCATTTGATCCTATAAATTTCTTTATTCCATCCTTAATTTCTTCTATAACCCAGTAGTTTCAGAGCAAGGTATTGTTCGGTTTCCATGTGTTTGATTTTTTTTTCCTTGCTTTTTCTGTTGTTGATTTCTACTTTTATGGCTTTATGGTCAGAAAAGATGCTTTGTAATATTTTGATCTTTTGGATTTTGTTTAGGCTTGTCCTATGTCCTAATATGTGGTCTATTCTGGAAAATGTTCCATGTGTGTTGGAAAAGAAACTAACTTGGCTCCTATTGATTGGAGTGTGCTGTATATGTCTATGAGATCAAGTTGGTTGATCATAGCATTTAGCTCGTCCCTGTCTATGTTGAGCTTCTTTCTGGATGTTCTGTCCTTCACCAAAAGTACTGTGTTGAAATCTCCTACTACTATCTTGGAGCTGTCTATCTCTCTTATTAGCGCTGTTAGAGTTTGTTTTCTGTATTTTTTATAGTTATGCCCTGCTGCTGTATTGACCCTTTAATGATTATATAGTGTCCTTCGTTACCTTTGTGGTGGACTTTACTTTAAAGTCTGTTTTGTCAGAGATTAATATTGCCACTCCTGCACTTTTTTGAATGTTGTTTGCTTGATATATTTTTTCCATCCTTTGAGTTTTAGTTTGTTTGTGTCTTTAAGTCTAAGGTGTGTCTCTTGTAGGCAGCATATAGCCCAATCGTGTTTTTTATCCATTTTGCCACTGTCTGTGTCTTTATTGGTGCATTTAGTCCATTTACACTCAGCATAATTATTGACAGGCATGAGTTTAATGCTGTTATTTTGATGTCTTTTTTGTGTGTGTTCTTCACAGTTTCTTTGTTGCAATGAATTTTCCGTGCTGAATTGTTTTCCTTTATTTTTTATTTTTTTTAATATTTTATTGTACTTCAGGTGAAGGCTTACAGAACAGATAGTTTCTCATGTAACAGTAACACACATGCTGTTTTATGACATTGGT
>NW_004443996.1:7120484-7155033 GCF_000243295.1 Trichechus manatus latirostris
TTACTCCGTTTGGTGTTCGGCTGAGTTCTTTATCTCTTCATTTGATGTTCTAGGGTTTCAGGATTGTTGATTCTCTGTTTGGCTTAGTTTTTTGGATCTTTGTTGTGGAGGGACGTCGTGGTGCTTCTGCCTAGACCGCCATCTTGCCGGAGTCCCTGAATTGTTTTCCTTTATGAATTTTATTTTCATTTTTTTCATTGTTGTAGTTTTTTGTTTGTTGAGTCTTTATATTTTTTTTTATTTTGACTTGTAGGAATGTTAGTTTCCTTTGTGTTTACCTTAATATCTACCCCTTTTTCTAAGTTAATACCAGTCTTTTATTTCTTTATATCACCTTGATTTCCTCTCTATTTGAAAAATCTATGTCTACATTTTTTAAGTCCCTCTTTTTTGTTTTAAAGTTGTCATCTTTTACATATTGACATCTGTTTCCCTATTTTTGGAGTTTTAGCTTTGATTTACTTTTGTGACTTCCCTATCTGGGTTTATATCTGGTTGTTCTGTCCTGTGTTCTAGTCTTGGGTTGTTATCTGATGTTATTGATTTTTTAAATGGAGGAGTCCCTTTGGTATTTCTTGTAATTTTGGTTTGGTTTTTGCAAATTTCCTGTGATGGTTAAGATTGTGTGTCAACTTGCTTGGGTCATGATTCTCTGTGTTTCAATGTAATCACTCCCATGATTGAATATACTTAGTAGCCAATCAGATGAAAGGGAATCTCCTTGGGGGAGTGGCCTGCATCTGTATATAAGCAGACTTGTTGGCTTTGTGCTGTCTCTGGATCCTGCGGCTGCTTCCTGTCATCTCATCTCTGTTCTAGGGACTTGAGCTGTCAGCTTACCTGCCAAACCTAGAATTCGTCAATCTGCACAGCCTTTGAGTGGGAGACCTGCTCTCAGACCTGCCGATCTTGGGCTTGCCAGCTTCTGCAGCTGTGTGACTTGGGAGAGGCCTCTATGCTGATCCACGGACTTGGGACGTTCTAGCCTCTACAATCACGTGAGCTGTTTCCTTGATATAATCTCTCTCTATATATATATTTACACACTTTATTAGTTTTGCTTCTCTAGAGAACCCAGCCATCATATTTGAGATACAGTTTTGCTTGATATGTAACACTTGGCTGGCAGTTTTTCCTTCAAGGCTTTATATTAGTCATCCCATTGCCTTCTTCCCTGCATGGTTTCTGCTGAGTAGTCTGAGTGTATACATATTGACTCTCCTCTGTAGATGACTTTTCGTTTATCTGTAGCTGCTCCTAAAATTCTCTATCTTTGGTTTTGGCAAGTTTGATTATAATATGTCTTGGTGACTTTCTTTTGGGATCTACCTTACATGGGGTTCAATGAGCATCTTGGATAGATATCTTGTCATGTTTCAGAATATCAGGGAAGATTTCTGTCAACAAATCTCCAACAATTCTCTCTGTATTTTCTGTTATCCCCCCCGTTTTTGTACTCCAATCACTCCTAAGTTATTCCTCTTGATAGAATCTCACATAATTCTTAGGATTTCTTAAATTTTTAAATCTTTTTATCTGATTTTTCCTCAAATAAGTTGGTGTCAAGTACTTTTTATTCAGTCTCACTAATTCTGACATCCTTTGCCTCAGTTCTATGCCTATGACTTTCTATTGAGTAGTCTAAATCTAAAATTTTATTGTTAATCTTCTGGATTTCTGATTGCTGTCTGTTTATGGATTTTTGCACTCAAAATTGTCATTTTGTTCTCCTCTAATCTTTTTAATTTCCTCTATTGCATATTCTGCAATTTGCTTAATTTCCTTCCTAATTTCTTGAAGAGTTCTAGATATTAATCTTTTGTATTCTGCCTCCAGTATTTCCAAGAAATTATCTTCCTCTGCTAAATTTCTAGATACTTTATTTTGGGAGCTTACTGAAGCCTTCATGGACTGCCTCATGGACTGCCTCTTTATGTGGTTTATATTGACTGTTTTTGATATTCTCTGAGCCATCAATAAGTTATTAATTTATTTTATGTTTTCTTACTGTGTCCTAGCTTCTTGGTTTGTTTTGATGTGCCCAAATAGGCTGTTCATATGAGCTAGTTTGATTATTGGCACCTTTGAAGCTCTAATGTCCTATTACCAGGTGGTTAGATCTGTTACTAGGTATGTGAGCTCAGGAGTCCACCAACTCCTCCTGTATGGATTCAGCTCAGGTACCCAGGTAGATAGCCACCAAGTGTGTGGTATAGGGTCTCTCTTACAGTTCTAGAGAGACATGGGTGATTGATGCAGGCACAGGTATCTGACTGCAGCAGGGGGACACACTCTGAGCAAGGCTGGGGGCTGATGGCCGCACCTGAGTGTCCAGGAGGAAGGTGTGTCCCTGTTCCCTAGAGTACGTAGGTGGGTGGGTATTGCAGCTGGACTATGAGCACCTAATGCTGTTGGCTATAAGGATTGGGGAACACCTCTTATTCATGTGACCATCTCACCAGTGCCTAGGTTGCATGGGTGGAGCCACCAGTCCTCAGGCCCCTGATTTGGGTAGGTGAAGACCTGCTTAATGTGCAGAGTAGTGTCAAACATCAAGAATCTGCCACTTCACAACTGAAAGAGTTGAAGTTAGAGTTCTGGTGTATACACTGTTGTACTGCAGTAATGAGGGCCTATGTTGTTGAGATGGGCCCACACAAGTTTATGCAGGGGACAAGGTACTCAGAGTCCATGGATCCCTTAAGCCTGTGCCTAGGCAAAGGAGCTGTGCCTACCCTGAGTTCCTGGCTTAGGGGAGCTGGCAGATTATTTTTTCCCCTCTTTGTTAACTTGTTCACTCTCCAAGGCACGGAGAATGGCTCCAGAGGTGTGATGGATCCTGCTTCTGGCCTGGGGACTCGGCAATTGCTGAAGCCAGTCCAGGACCCACTGCAGTTCAGGGAGCGGAGAGGTAAATGGGAGAGAGGTTTTTCCCTAAGGGGGCTGTTTTTGATCCTCACAGTAAGCCTTACGGAAGTACTTATCTTTCACCGATGAGGGCTGCTTCTCACTGTTTTTGGGTGGCCGAGTAGACTCTCTGGTGCTATGTCTCTCCTGGTGCTGAAAATGTGCCTCCCAAGCTCCGCTGCTTACCTGCCTCACTGCTCACCCACGAGCTGATGAGGCCTTTTGGGCTGAGGCTCTCGCCGGGTCATGTCTGGAAATTCCTCGCTGCTTCCAAACTGTCTCTCCCTCTCCCTGCCATTCAGTGTGGTTCCTCAACTCCACCTTTGATGTTCAGGGCTCCTAGATTGTCATATATAATCTATTCACTTGTGTTTTGGGGCCGTTGTTGTAAGATGGTCCACCAGAAGCGTCTGACTACTCCACTATCTTGACCCCGCCTTATCGAAATGTGACATTTTTAATGAGCTCAGTTGATATAGCTCATGAAAGCAGTCTAAGGAGAAAATTTAGATAATGCAAATGGGAAACTCCTACTGACCCTGAGCACCCAAAGGAAATTCCACAAAGTGGAAAGAAAAGGACAGTGCAGATGGGAACCCAGTTCCCCAAACAGACAACATGAAAAGGTAATTTACCAAGGAAAGGATGTCTATAACTGATCTGATATAAACTCAGTGAGTTCGACACAAGAGGAGAGGAACTCAAACCCAGGAGATTTTTACCAAGTTCCCCAGCCATGGTAAGAGAACAATTGGATGCAAGCGGGGTGTATTTGTTATCATGTGTTTTATCTCCCACCACAAAATGGGACCCTCAGCGATTTTCTCTGGGTCCCATTTCTGACATCAAGGTGTTAAAAAAAATTAAAACTCACAAAAATTCGAACATAAGGTTTATTTGGAGCAGTTATTCTATATGCATATAGGGAGGCCATCTTGATTCCAGGAAAAGCAAATGGCTCAAAGAAACCAGGTACAATAAGACTTAGAAGAGGAGGGAGAAATATGTTGTCTTAGTCATCTAGTGCTGCTATAACAGAAATACCACAGTGGATGGCTTTAACAAAGAGAAATTTATTTCTTCACAGTAAAGTAGGCTAAAAGTCCAAATTCAGGGTGTCAGCTCCAGGCGAAGGCTTTCTCTCTCTGTCAGCCTTCTCATCAATGTTCCCCTGGACTAGGAGCTTCTCCGCGCAGGGACCCCAGGTCAAAAGGACATGATCTACTCCTGGCACTGCTTTCTTGGTGGTTTGAGATCCCCCTGTCTCTCTGCTCACTTCTTTCTTTCATATCTCAAGAGATTACCTTAGGAAACAATCCAATCTTGTAGATTGAGTCTTGCCTCACTAACACAACTGCCACCCATCCTCCCTTATTAACATCATAGAGGCAGGATTTACAACATATAGGAAAATCACACAATGCTGGGAAACATGGCCCAGCCAAACTGATACACACATTTTGAGGGGGACATAATTCAACCCATGACATATATTAACGATTTGTCAATCTTAACTTGACTGATTGTACTCTACCTTTCCCCTTTACTGAGATTCACTGATTATCAGGTCACTTCTGGTCCTTCACCCACCTATAGCCATGAGGCATTTTGAGATGTAAATTAGGAAGTAACGGTTTGACAACTATACACTTCTATCAGGATAAGACAAATTTGCATTGTTATAGAGCAGTTTCTGGAAGGTTTTTGCAGTTTGGGTCAGGCTTTTTATGGTTAATATTTGGTTTTGGGGGTAAGAAAAACCTTAAAATCAAAGTAAGATGTTTGTTATTAATTTTCTATTCAACATGACTTATATTACAATCTAAAACATCTTGTGTCTTGTTAATTTAGCAGCAATCAGGAGTTATCCGCATTGCTCATTATTAATTATAAGTTAAGAACATGCATACAACAGTGAAGAGCAATTTGAAGTGACAATCTATGTATTCCTAAATATTATTAAGATATTCTAAGCCACAGTTCTCACACTTCTTGAACTGTAAACCCCATTACACACACAAAGTTTATTGCGGACTCCAAAGAGCTTTTGATTATGTGGGTTATGTCTATCAATAATTGCTGTACTAGAAACTAAATGCAGGAAATTTTTTAAAATATTAATTTATTAATTCATTAAAGATAACATATTAAACCCATTACATGTGTCTTAGGTATCTAGTGCTGCTACAACATTAATACCACAAGTGGATGGCTTTAACAAATGTAAATTTATTCTCTCACGGTCTAGGAGGCTAAAAGTCCGAATTCAGGGCACCAGCTCCCAGGGACTGATTTCTTTCTCTGTCAGTTATGGGGAAAGTCCTTATTATCAACCTTCACCTGGTCTACGAGCTTCTCAGCACAGGCACCCCAAGCCCAAAGGACACAGTCAGCTCCCAGAGCTTCTTTCTTGGGACATGGCACTTCCTTCTTTGTGGTATGAAGTCTCTATCTCTCTGCTCCCTTTTGTCTCATTTTATCTCCTGTAAGATAAAAGGTGATGCAGACCACACCCCAGGGAAACTCCTCTTACATCCCATCAGTGCTGTGACCTGAGTGAGGTTGTTGCATCCCATCCTAATCCTTTTTAGCATAACCTAATCTTTCCTCATTAACCACAGGTAAAGATTAGGGTTTATAACACATAGGAAAATTATATCAGATCACCAAAAGGAGGACAACCACAATATTCTGGGAATCATGGCCTAGCCAAGTGGACACATATATTTTGGGAGGGGAACATAATTCAATCCATGACAACATGTTAAAATAAAAAGCATATTTTTTTATAAAAAGTAATTATTTTTTATAACAAAAATAGTAAAAGAATAGCTTAATGAAGATAGCTGATTCTTATATATGTTTTTTCATTCAAGTTTCTGGGATATTGCCATGGATTGAATCGTGTCCCCCACAAGTATGTGTCAACTTGGTTAGGCCATTATTCCCAGTACTGTGTGGTTGTCCTCCACTTCATGTTTGTAATTATATGTTAAAGAGGATTAGGGTAGGATTGTAACACCCTTACTAAGGTCACATCCCTGACTCAATGGAAAGGGAGTTTCACTGGGATGTGGCTTACACCTCCTTTTATCTTACAAGAGATAAAAAAAAAAGGGAAGCAAGCAGAGACAGGGGACCTCATACCACCAAGAAAGAAGCACCAGGAGCAGAGCGCGTCCTTTGGACCTGGGTTTCCTGGGTGGCGAAGCTCTAGTCCAGGGGAAGATTGATGGAAAGGACCTTCCTCCAGAGCCGACAACGAGAAAAAGACTTCCCCTGGAGCTGACACCCTGAATTTGGACTTCCAGCCTACTGGACTGTGAGAAGATAAATTACTCTTTGTTAAAGCCATCCACTTCTGGTTATTTCTGTTATAATAGCACTGGATGACTAAGACAGATATGTCCCTTTGACTGAAGTTGTGAAGAAAATCCAACTCACACAGATATGAAATTGGAAAATATAGGAGTATTTTAATAGTCTTTTCAGATAACTGTGGATATTCTTCTTTGATAGTACACTAACACTAGACAAGCAGTAGTTTTTTAAAAGATTAATTGCATTGTGGAATCTGAAACTATCAGTGTACTTTTTACATCTGTTACATTAAAATCCAATGGTCTCTCTAGCACTTTGAATGCACTTTACACTTACATGATTTTGTATAGCATGCATTGGTCATTTAGAAAATATCTTTTCACTGAATTAGGCAGAACCTCCAAATTTTGATACATTTCATTATACAATATAAAAAATACGTTAGTTAATATCATTGCTTATTTCATCAGAAAATCTTTATGTATGGGGAACTATAAAGTTCATGGTAGCATGTACAAGTTTCATAAAATTCTAACTTTTCTTGAAAACTCGAATATTATCATTGGCTGAAAGTACATCCACTACTCCTTCATCAACATGGTTAGTTTCCAAAGACCAGGTCATTGTGCAAAAAATTGGCATTATGCAAAAAATAAGGATGATCACATCCGATCACATAATGGAGGATGACTGCATCATTACATAACTGCCAAATTACATCATTACATAACTGCCAAATTGCATCAATACATAACTACCAAATTACATCATCACATAACTGCCAAACCACTGAGAATCATGGCTCAGCGAAGTTAACACATAACCTTAACCATCACAGCCAGCGTTGCTCTCACCTCACACCTCAGTGATTGTTATTGCCAGACAACATCATTAATGCACAAATAGTCCAGTAATAGATATTTTGCTATTGTCATTAATGTGAAATGTCTGATGACAAGAAAGTCAATAAATGAGGAGTAAGTGTACTCTCAATTGTTTTCCTTGAAGTAACAGGCTCACTGCTACTTTGTGAGAATATGTCTGCCAAATACACAGGTCTGAATAATAATTACTTGCACGTCAGTCTTTCTTTGAAGTAAAAATAGTGTTCTATGAAAAAAAGGAAATAGTTCAACTTGAAACTCAAATAATTGCAAAAAGTTTTCTCCTCAAGACGTCTATTGTATTTCAGTTTATAGTAGAAATGGGCTATGAATGCTTTCAATTTCATCACAAAGAATATTAAAATTATGTAATCAAATGTAGAGATTTTATATATTTATTAATTTATGCTGTTTCATCAAAGACGTTCTTAAGTGCACTAGCTTTTTTTTAAGAGAGATCATGGTGGTGAATAATGCAATAACAATTAAGGCAGTATACTCCATTTAAATGAAGTGTCCAGGGTTGCTAACTTCAAAATAACACCTATAGGAAGAATGAAAAATAAATAAATAAACACCCTTAATTTTATGTGAATCGGTACTATACGTGATTTGAGTCATTGTAAGGCATCAGCAGCTTTACCCACCACTTTTTTTGTACAATCAATGAAAATGCAACACAGTGAAAAAGGCAGTATCATTCTTAGAGTTATTATAAAAATAATTTTGATCTTACATACCTCCAGAAGGGTCTCAGTGACCTACAGTGTTCTGAGAACAACACTTTTGATAACCACTGCTCTAAGAAATTATATGAAAGCACTCTAAAGAGTAACATTAAAATTCCACTGAACAATGGCTTCAAGTAACTTTTAAAAAAATAAAATTTTGGGAAAAATGAAAGTCACTTTTAGGATTTTAGATAAGTAAATTATAGGAAAGAAAGTTTATATATCCTTCAGATCATGAAGGAAAACTATATGCATAATTTTTTGACAGTCGAGTAAAACTGGTAGATATTAGTAGTTTCTAGAATCATTGCCAAAGTTTACAGTCTCATACAATTTTGATTATCTAAAAAGAGAAAAAACATTCACATTTATTTCATTTATAACATTTTCACATGTGCTGATTTAAACTCTAAAGATCTATTGAGATGGGACTTGTGATAGCTTTCAGAAAAAATACAATGTTTTACAACATCATGATTTTCTAGTCTTAGAAAATGCTCTACAAACTCTATACTGGATAATTCCCTCTAACATCATATTTACAAGCATTTTACTGCTATCTGTCCTTTAGGGCTCATTTAAAATGTTCTTTCTTCATGATGTACTTCCTGATCTCTTGAATCAGCAATGATCTTTCCATCCTCTGAATTCACACAGCTTTATGTTATTGGGACACTATTTTGGCACATCTCAATCTGCTTTTTACTATGATTAATCATGTAAATGTCCTCTCTGACCAACTCTACTATAAATTCCTTAAAGACAAAGGCCATTGCTTAATGAAAATGAAAATTCCCCAATCCCTGTAAAATTTTTTGCTGTATCTCTTGATCTGTAATCAGCTTTTGATTATTTTACTGAAATATTTATTAATTATAAAATATTGCTTTTTTCATTCAAACATTTCATGAAATAATTTTATTCAAACTCTACACATACATTTCTGATACCAATGTCTTCTTGATGGCACAGTATCATCTAATAGTTTTACAGAATACATCATTTTTATTTTAATTAAAATTGATTCAGATATGGTACTTTAACAATTTATGTGTATGCTCTGAAAAACCAAAACCAAATCCATCACAGTCAAATTGATTCTGACTCATAGTGACCCTATAGGACAGAGTAGATCTGCCCCATAATGTTTCCAAGGAGAGACTGGTTAGCAGCTGAGCTCTTAACCACTGCACCACCATGGCTAGTATTTTTGTAAAAGTATGCACAGCCAAAAATACACTATTTAATAATTTCTACATGTACAATTCAGGGACATTGGTTATATTTTTCACGTTGTGCTACCATTCTTGCTATCCTTTTTCACATTATTCCACCACCATTACCTTATACTCACTGCCCTCTAAGCTTCATATCCAACTTTTTGAGTTATGCTTTAGTTATTAATTTTTACATTAAGCCACTGTTTTAGTCACCTAGTGCTGCTAAAACAGAAATACTACAAGTGGATGGCTTTAACAAAGATAAATTTATTCTCTCACAGTCTAGTAGGCTACAAGTCCAAATTCAAGACATCAGCTCCAGGGGAAGGCTTTCTCTCTGTTGGCTCTGGAGGAAGGTCCTTGTCATCAATCTTCCCTGGTTGAGGCACTTCTCAGGCACAGGAACCCCCTGTCCAAAGGACGTGCTCTGCTACCAGTGCTGGTTTCTTGGTTGTATGAGGTCCCTCATCTCTCTGCTCATTTCTCTCTTTTATATCTCAAAAGAGATTGTCTTAAGTCACAATCTAATCCTGTAGATCTCATCAATGTAACTGCCAGTAATCCATCTCATTAACATCATAGTGATACATGGGAAAATCACATCATATGACAAAAAGGTGGAAATCACACAATACTGGAAATCATGGCTTAGCCACACTGATACATATATTTTTGGTGGACACAGTTCAATCCATGATAGCCACATAGTTTCTACTTATTATTTTTCATTCTTCCCATATGTGTATATTAATGATCCTCTCCAAATAGCAATTTATTGTATGTTATTTATCAGATTTTTTGAGAAATAATTCATATACAGTAAAATTCACATTTTATCTTTGTCTTCCCTTGGTATTATTTGCTATTGTTTGATGTTTCTTGATGATCCTTGGCATCTCCCATCCCCCTGTTTATAGCCCTGTGCTTATTCTGCTCTTTTTATAATTCAGAAGTGATTAGGTTTAAGATCCTCCCTACTTGGTGTGACCTCATTAATATCACAAAAGACAACTCCTATTTCTAAATGTGCCCATTCCAAAAAAAGATGATCCAACAGAATGAGGATAATGCAAAAGCAGTTGCAGCAGCAAATGGACAGGGAATATACCATGGACTGCTAGAAGAACAAACAAATCTGTCTTGAAAAAAATACAGCTAGAATGCTCCTTGAGCATGAGGATTATGAGACTTCTTTTCACGTACTTTGTACATGTTATTAGGAGGGAACAGTCCTTGGAGAAGGACATCATGCTTGGTAAAGTAGAGGCTCAGCGAATTAGAGGAAGACCCTCAAGCAGATGGATTAACACAGTGGCTGCAACAATGGACTCAAGCATAGCAACAATTGTGAGAATGGCACAGGACCAGGTTGTGTTTCATTATGTTATACATAGGTTCACTATGAGTTGGAGCCAACTCTACAGCACTTAATGAACAGTTTCTAAACAGCATTACATTTACAGGTATAGGAGTTAGGATTTCAACACACATTTTAGGGGGCACAATTCCATCCATAATAAAAATCAAAAAGCCAAAGGCATAAAAATAATTATGAATATATGTTATTTGGCCACAATACATAAAAAGTAATTTATGCAACAACAACTTAAAGGGGGGCAGCAGTATAGTAAGAGAGTTTTTGTAGGTTATTATAGTTAACCTAGTATCAATTGATACTAAGCTGTTATAAATTTAGGATGTTACATGTAATCCCCTCAGTAGCTACAAAGAAAATATATAAAGATATACACAAATGTAGTCCAGAAGAGATTTAAAATGGTTCAGTATAAAAAATCAACTAAACACAAAAGTAAGCAATATTGGAGGAAATGAGGACCAAAAAAGAATAAAATGCAAAATACACAGAGAACAACTAGCAAAATTACGAATTAAGTTCTTCTTTATTGGTAATTACTTTAAATGTAAATTGTTTAATCTCATCAATTGAAAGGCAGAGATTGGCAGAATGGATATGAAAACATGATTCTACTATATGTTGTTTATAAGAGTCCTACATAGTTCCAAAGACACAAATATGTTGAAAATGAAAGGAAAAAAAAATCTATGCAAACACTAGCCAAAAGAGAACTGGAGAGGCTATATAAATATCAGAAATAGACTTTCGGTCACAATTTATTACAAGATACAAAGAAAGGCCTCATATTTCCTGATTTCAAGACATTCTATACAGCTACAATAATCAAAACAGCCTGGTACTTTTTTGATGATAGATACATAGACAAATGAAATAGAATTCAAAGCCCAGAAATAAATCCATACATCTATAGGCAACTGATTTTCAACAACAGGTCCATGCCCATTCAATGGGGAAGGAAGAGTCTCTTTAGGTGCTGGCAAAATTGGATATCCACATACAGAAAAATGAAACAGGACACATACCTCACACCATACACAAAAACTAACTCAAAATGGATCAAGGAACTAAATGTTAAAGCTAAAATTATAAAGTCCTTGAGAAAATCTTGTCCCATAGGGGCAAAACTATGGTACCTAGTTTTTTAAATGATAGATTATCAAACACAAATACAAATGGGCAGCAGAAGACAAAAGAGATAACTGGACCACATAAAATTAAATACTTATGCTCATCAAGAGATTTTTATCAAAAGAGTAAAAAAGACAACCTACAGAATGGGAAAAAAACCCTTTGGTAATGATATATCCAATAAGGGTCTAATATTCAAAATATATATAAAACTTCTACAACTAAACACATGTCTGTCAGTTTGTCATACTGTGGTGGCTTGCCTATTGCTGTGATACTGGAAGGTTTCCCACCGGTATTTCAAATACTACCAGGGTCACCCTTGGTGAATAGGTTTCAGCAAAGCTTCCAGACTAAGATTAGGAAAAAGGACCCAGCAGTCTACTTTGGAAAAAAAAAAGTCAGTGAAAATCTTATGAATACCAGTGGAACATTGTCTGATATAGTGCCAGAAGATGAGCCCCTCAGCTTGGAAAGCACTCAAAATACAACTAAGGAAAAGGTGCCTCCTCAAAGTAGAGTCATCATTAATGACGTGAATGGAGTCAAGTTTTCAGGACCTCCATTTTCTGATGTGTCACGACTCAAAATGAAAAGAAACAGCTGCAAACATCCATTAAGTAATCGGAACATGAAATGTACAAAGTATGAATATAGGAAAATTGGAAGTCGTCAGAAATGAAAGGCTTGAAGATTGATATCCTAGGCATTAGTGAGCTGAAATGGACTGGTATTGGCCATTTGGAATCAATTAATCATATGGTCTACTATGTCAGGAATGACAAATTGAAGAGGAATGGCATCGTGCTCAAGATCAAAAAGAAGATTTGAAGATCCATCCTGAAGTACAACACTGTCAGTGATAGGGTAATATCCATACTCCCACAAGGAAGACCAGTTAATACGACTATTATTCGAATGTGCTCACCAACCACTAAGGCCAAAGATGAAGATACTGAAGATTTTTATCAACTTCTGCAGTCTGAAATTGATCAAACATGCAATCAGGATGCACTGATAATTACTGGCGATTGGAATGTGAAAGTCAGAAACAAAGAAGAAGAATTGGTAGTTGGAAAATATGGCTTTGGTGATAGAAACAACGCCAGAGTTCACATGATAGAATTTTGCAAGACCAATGAATTATTGGTTGCATATGCCTTTTTTTACTAACATAAACAGCAACTATACACAATACACTGGACCTTGCCAGATGGAATGCACAGGAATCAAATCAACTACATCTGTGGAAAAAGATGATGGAAAACTTCAATATCATGAGTCAGAACAAAAGATGCATTAAAAGATGATGGAAAACTTCAATATCATGAGTCAGAACAAGGCCAGGGGCCGACTGTGGAAAAACAGACCATAAATTGCTCATATGAAAGTTCTAGTTGAAGTTGAAGCAAATTAAACAAGTCCATGAGAACCGAAGTATGACCGTCTTGAGTATACCCTACCTGAATTTAGAGACTGTCTCAAGAATAGATTTGAAGCATTGAACACTAATGACCGAAGACCAGGCAAGTTGTGCAGTAACAGCAAGGACATCATAGGTGAAGAAAGTAAGAGATCATTAAAAAGGCAGAAAAGAAAGAAAAGACTAAAATGGATGTCAGAAGAGACTCTAAAACTTGCTCTTGAATGTAGAGTAGCTAAAGCAAACAGAAGAAATGATGAAGTAAAAGAGCTTAACAGAAGATTTCAAAGGAAAGCTCAAGAAGACAAAGTAAAATATTATAATGAAATGTGCAAAGACCTGGAGATAGAAAACCAAAAGGAAGAACACACTCGGCATTTCTCAAAGAAAGGTGATCCAATGGAATGCATAAATTATCAAACAATATCATTAATATCACATATAAGTAAAATTTTTCTGAAGATAATTCAAAAACAGCTGCAGCAGTACATTGATCGGGAACTGCCAGAAATTCAAGCCAGATTCAGAAAAGGAGGCGGAACCAGGGATATCATAGCTGATGTCAGATGGATCCTGGCTGAAAGTAGAAAATACCAGAAAGATGTTTATATGTGTTTTATTGACTATGCAAAGGTATTCAACTGTGTGGATCATAACAAATTATGGATCACATTGCAAAGTATGGAAATTCCAGAATACTTAATTGTACTCATGAGGTACCTGTACATAGATCAAGAGGCAGTCATTCAAACAGAACAAGGGGATAGTGTGTGGTTTAAAGTCAGTAAAGGTGTGTGTCAGGGTTATATCCTTTCACCGTACCTATTCAATCTGTATGCTGATCAAATAATCCAAAAAGCTGGACTATATGAAGAAGAACGGAGCCTCAGGACTGGAGGAAGACTTATTAACAACCTGAGATATGCAGATGACACAACCTTCTTGCTGAAAGTGAAGAGGACTTGAAGCACTTACTGATGAAGATCAAAGACCACAGCCTTCAGTATGGATTACACCCAACATAAAGAAAACAAAAACCCTCACAACTGGACCAATAAGCAATATCATGATAAGCTGAGAAAAGATTGAAGTTGTCAAGGATTTCATTTTAGTTGGATCCACAATCAACACCCATGGAAGCAGCAGTCAAGAAATTAAAAGATGCATTGCATTGGGCAGATGGACTGCAAAAGACCTGTTTAAAGTGTTGAAAAGCAAAGATGTCAGTTTGAGGACTAAGGTGGGCCTGACCCAAACCATGGTGTTTTCAATTGCCTCATATGCATGGGAAAGCTGGAGGATGAATAAGGAAGACAGAAGAAGAATTGACACCTTTGACTTATGGTGTTGGCGAAGAATATTGACTATTCTATGGACTACCAAAAAAATGAACAAAACCATCTTGGAAGAAGTACAACCAGAATGCTCCTTAGAAGGGAGGATGGTGAGACTATGTATCACATACTTTGGACATGTTATCAGGAGGGATCAATCCCTGGAGAAGGACATCATGCTTGGTAAAATAGAGTGTGAGTGAAACAGAGGAAGACCTTCAGCGAGATGAATTGGCACAGTGGCTGCAACAATGGACTTGAGCATAACAGCGATTGTGAGGATGGCACAGGACTGGGAAGTGTTTTGTTCTTTTGTACATAAGGTCGCTATGAGTCAGAACTGACTCAATGACACCTAACAACAACAACAACAATGAAGTTAAAGATCTTGAGAGGACATCATCCTGGACTATCTAGGTAGGCCCTAAATCTAATGACAAGTATCCTTATAAGAGACACAGAGAACAGACACAGACACATAAAGGAGAAGGCAATGTAAAGACAGAAGAGGAGATTGGAGTGATGCAGCTACAGGCCGAGGAATGTCAAGGATTTCCAGCAGCCATAAGAAGCTAGGAAAAAGATAAGGAATAGATTGTCCCCTAAAACCCCAAGAGGGAGTGCAGCACTGCTGGTTTTCAGATTGTTAGAATAGTTTGAATGCCTTCAGAGCTGTGAGAACAGATTTTTGTTGTTTTAAGCACCAAGTTTGTGGTAAATTTGTCATGGCAACCACAGGAAACTAATACAGGGACAAATACCATGTTATATACTCACATAATAGCGATTTCACCATTCATTAGAGGTATGGAAACAGTTATGATGAATTTTTACCAAGATTCCCAGAGACTGTTCCTAAGAACCGTTAGAATTCTTTCAACTGATATATGTAAGTCACTTAAACAACAAAAACAAAAAAAAGATTTATTATCTCGCATAAGATATCCAGAGGTAGGGTAGTTTTACCACCAGTAGCTGATGAGTCAATTCTGACTCGTGGAGACTCAGTGTATGTCAAAGTACTCCATTGGGTTTTCAGTGGCTGATTTCTTGGAAGCAGATCAACAGGCTTTTCTTCAGAGGTGCCTCTGGGTAGACTCAAACCTCCAAACTTCCTGTTAGCCACTGAGCATGTTAATCATTTGCACCTCCCAGGATAGCGCTAACCAAATCAAAAACAAACCCATTGCCATCCAGTCGATTCTGACTCATAGGGACCTTATGGGATAGAGTAGAACTGTCCTATAGGGTTTCCAAGGCTGTAAATCCTTAAAGAAGCAGATTTCCATGTCTTTTTCCTGTGGAGAGGCTTGTGGATAGCTCTAGGATTGGTTAATTCAGCTAGTCAATAATTTCATCAGGGACTCAGGGGCTTTGCATCTTTCTACTCTGTCTTTAATCTTGTGTTAGTTTAGCTCCTTCATAATAACAAAATGGCAGTTACAATTCCAGTCTTCACATACAGATAGGATGATATCCAGCAAAAGGATATGGATCATTTCTTCCATATATTTCTCTTTTTAAGAGCAAGGAAACTTTTCCTAGAAGCCTACAAACATATATCCATTCATAGTCCATTGTTTGGAAGTGTTTAATATAATACCCCGCCAATCACATTCTAGCTAGGAGAATGAGTGTAATATGATTGGTTTAGACTAATCAGTACTTGTTTGGTAGAGAAGCACAAAATTAGACTCTGTCAACAAAAAAGAAAGAGCAATTGGATATTCAATAGGCAGCCAAGTGATTCTGCTACCCTATTTAAATAGATTATTAGAAAGACAAAAGACAGAGTCAGCAAGAAATGTAGGTCCTAACAATTAATAATATATCAGGAGCAATCCTGAATAAGGATTAAATGGTTTTCTGATTTAAAATTTTGTAGTCTTACAGAATATATGGGTTAAAACGAACCTTAAATTTAGTCTACGTCACGAGTTTCCAAACCTGACTGATCAGTAGTATCACCCATGGAGTGTGTTAAAAATAAAGATTTGAGAGCCTGGCTCTAGATCTTCTGAATAAAAATTCCTGGGAGTAGGTTTTAGGAATCTGTATTTTTAAATTTCCTGGGTGGTTCTTCTGATCCGACAAGTTTGAAACGACTGGCCTAGTGAATTCTTTCAGCACTTTTTGAGTGTAAATGCCTTAGAGGGCGAGTGGCCAATGTTTCCTCAGAATATTGAAAAAATGTATAAAAGAATATTAAAAAGGGAAAAAAATTTCAATAGAAACTTAAGTTTTGGAATTCAAAGTAAGTATTTACATAAATCTGCTTGCTCTATTGATATTTCTATCCTTTCTTGCATTCAAATATTCTTCCTAGTAAGCTAGGATATTTTAATATTCAGCTGAAGTATATAAAATGTGAATTTTATCAATTTGTATGCATTCTTGCGTTCTTTGCGTGCTCCACCTGGGGGCAATAAAAGGTTAATTTGCCACAGAAGGTCAACCTGCTCCATCATCAGGTGCTACAGTGTGAAGCTGAGCTGGCTCCATAAACCTAGGCTTAATGACAAAATCAATATACAGTGTTTGAATTTGTAACTGTTGAATTTCTGCAAAGGTTTTCATTCTTTAGCATAAAAATAAAGTAAAGCCTGTATGTTCAAAGAGTAGAGCTTATAAGGTCATCAACGTTATCACTAATACCACTGTTCTCAGAATGCACAGACTGAACAGGCCCTGATCATTCCTGTTAATTGCATTTGCACAAAATTCTTAATTCTCCTTATTGTGCTCTAGAAAATGGGCAGTTTCAGTTGAAGTAAGATACAACTGAATCCTTCATATAGGTTACTAATATTGTGTGCATCCTGAAGAAATGTTTTATTATATACTAGATTGAAGAATCTATTACAAAATGTTCTCCATCCTCAAAAAAAAAAAAACAAAAAAAAAAAAACCTTTGGTTGTGTTTATAAAATTATTTTCAGCTTTAATAAATGCATTAAAACCATATCTGTGAGAAGGATAGGGCTTCTCTCATATTTTGCAAATATTTTATTTGCATAACCATGTTGGATCTGGAGGTTCTTGGCCAAAGGAATTGCTTGCAAAAGGGCCATTAGAAGAAGCAGGATTGTGGAACCATTTACAAATCTTATCATTTTAATTGGCCTAAAACTAAATTTAGAACACCATGTTATCAGTCTTAATGGAACATCCAAATGAGATATGGTATTCAAATCACATTATAATGACAGCCTTGTAGGACAATATACAGAAAAATATATATTGTGTTTTTGCAAATGTACTTATACAAAGCAAATTTTCAATGATCACAAACTTGACAATTGCATTAGATGAGACAATATGTTCTAATATTGGTCAGCATTTTTAATTGCAAGTAACAAAAGCCCAACTCAAACTAGCTCCATTTTGAAAATTTCTGGGGAGTCAATCTTATTGGTACAGCTAAGTTCATATGCCCTCTTGACCAACGATTATGGCATTAAGAAGATGATATTATCCATTTGAACCACAAACGGCTCAAGGAAGAAATCCAAGAAAGAAATCGGGAGAGGTAAAGGTTGCTGTTCCTGGAAGTGAGAGATGGTGAGCAGACAAACAAACGTCCGTTGTTTTGCTCTATGCTAAATATTTCCTGAGCAATTTTTATGATAGTCATTTTGCTAGATGTTTTGTTTATAATGTGAGGGGATACATAAAGAACACAGTTTACCTTGATCTTGAGGAGGTCACAGTCTAGTGAAAAGGAAAATTTATGAAATTTGATTCACTTGAATTTCATTCATATTATTCAAGTATTCAAATAATGTTATTAAACATCAAAGAAAAAAACCACACTTTTGTGAAATTAAGATGTGTGTCATTTTCTGTTATCTATGTAGCCATAGAACACTACCTGTGACTATTTTTGTTAGACATTTTCACATGTGAGTGCAGGTATGACATAATCACATGAGCGGGAGCAGCTTAGATTGGTTGAGAATTATAAAAGCATTACCCCTCTTAGCTGGACTCTGAGATCTAGACTCCTTTCACTTTTTATATATGCTTGCACTATGAAAAGTGATGTTAAGGCTGGTAGCAAAACCTAGTTTAATACTATAAAGTCTGTTGAGTGCACATTTTGCTAAGAATTTGTTTATTTATAATGAAAATAATAACAGTTATATTTATAGAGCACTGATTATTTGCCAGATGCTCTGGTAAATAATTTATGTATATTATTCCATTAAATTTTATCTAGTTTCATACAATGATATTAAGGGAATACTGTTATTATCACCCCCATATGAAGAAATGAAAGCATCAGTGATTTAAATAATTTGTCTAAGACCATACAGCTAGTAAATGTGGGAGTCAATATTTGAACCAAGTCAATGTGACTGCAGAGCCTTCTCTCCTATACAGTATGTAAAACTGCCTCTAACCCCAAAATGAAACAGACACTGATCCTGCTACCAAAGATCTTTCAGTATAGCCATAGAGAGAAAAGATGTTAAAACACAACTATTATATAAAGCAGAGTGTGATGAATTTTAAGAGACAATGGTAGGAAGTTTAGAAAAAAATGCCTTAGGTTCCTGGAGTGTTTTAAGGATCCTTAAAGTGAGAAGATGAAAGTAATTGGCAAATTGATTACTAAAAAAGCAGACGCAATTTCATCTAATTTTTTTGTGCATCTATTACTTTTGTTTTGTTGGGAGGAAGAGAGATAGCTTGGAACAGACCAGTGCAGGAAAAGCATATGGGTCTTCCTTAATTCTTTTATAATTTCATTCTGTATGTGTGGGTTCGTGAGGGAAGACCCTCAACGAGATGGATTGACACAGTGGCAGCCACAATGGGCTCAAATATAGCAATATGTGGGACCAGGCAGTATTTTGTTCTGTTGTACATGGGATCTTTATGAGTCACAACTGACTCAACAGCACATGACAACAAAAGCGTGTGTGTTCATGATCTGAATAGTGTGCTGGGTATGGAACTGTCAAATAAATAAAAATAAATCCAGACTTAGGTACGGGGAGACTTTACTCAAAAGGATTATCAAAAAGGGGACAGGCTATTTTAATATGGGGAGGGATATTATTGCAATATGGATCCCTGGTGGCGTAGTGGCTTAAGAGGTCAGCTGCTAACCAAAAGGTCAGCAGTTTGAATCCACCAGACACTCCTTGGAAACCCTATGGGGCAGTTCTACTCTGTCCTATAGGGTTGCTACACATCAACACTGTCCTTACTCAACCTTGGTTTCCCTATCACCAGCTTTCCTGTCCCCTCCTGCCTTCTAGTCCTTGTCCCTGGACTGCTGTGCCTCATTAGTCCCGTTTTGTTTTATGGGGCTGTCCAATCCCAAGCTGAATGGTGAACCACGGGAGAGACTTCACCACTGGGCTAAAATGGTGTCTGGGGGCCATACTCTCAGGGTTTCTCAAGTCTCTGTCAGGCCAGTAAATCGGGTCTTTTTGTGTGTGTTAGAATTTTCTTCTACATCCTTATCCAGCTCTGTCCAGGATCCTCTGTTGTGATCCCAGTCAGAGCATTCAGTGGTGGTAGCCGGGCACCATCCAGCTGTACTGGACTCAGTCTGGTGGAGGTCTTGGTAGCTGTGGTCCATTAGTCCTTTGGACTAATCTTGTCCTTGTATCCTGTTCTCTTCATTCTCCTTTGCTCCTGAAGGGGTGAGACCAGTAGAGTATCTTAGATGGCCGCTCACAGGCTTTAAAAGGGGCTTTTAAGAGGAGATCGTATGCTAACTCCAGCTGGGGGTGGTCCAGAAGCCTGGGGTAGAGAGAATCTTATCCAAAGTTTTGATTAACAAGGTTTTTTTTTTTTTTTTTTCCTGATTCATCAGTGGGAATACTTATTTCAGCTAATCATTATGAGACAAATAATTGAAATTTGAAGGGTCTGTGTCAGAACTTGTCATAGATAAATAAACGAGACATCCATGATTCTTATCTAAGTTATATGAGGAAAGGTGCTTCTTTGCAGTAAGACATTTTCTGGATCACAAAGAGTAGAAGGATTTCTCAACTGTCACTGTTTTCCACGAGCACAGGGCTCAGGTAAAGTTCAACATTGTCAGTGTAAAATAATGAGACATATTCATTGCAGACTACTTACACTAATAATTTTACTTAACCTCTGTGTGCCTCAATTTCTTCTTTTGTATCCTCAAATGGAGATAATGACTATATCATAGGGTTTTTGTGATAATTAAATGAGTTATTAAGTGTAAAATACCTAGAATAGTCCATAGCACATAGTAAAAGTTCAATGTTATTTGTTGTTATTGTTATTTTTATCATCATCATCATCATTTTTAAGGGGCCCACAACCTATGGGAGACTGAGCTTAAGTATACAAAATAATCAGAGAACTCCACAAAGTACTAAACTGTGAGTACTGAAGTAGACTATACTGTGTATCGGTGGAAGCACATTGAGAAGTCCTAATACCTAGCTGGTAGTGCTAAAATATGAGGTCCTTATGGTGGTGCAGATCCTTGGTGGTGCAGTGGTTAAGAGCTCAGGTGCTAACCATAAAAGTCAGCAATTCAAATCCACCAGCAGCTCCTTGGAAACCCTATGGGGCAGTTCTACTCTGTCCAATAAGGTCGCTATGAGTCGGAATCGACTGGACAGCATCGGTTTTTTTTGTAATGGTGGTGCAGTGGTTAAAGTGCTCTGCTGCAAACCAAAAGGTTGGCGGTTCAAATCCACCATCTGCTCCATGGGAGAAAAAGGTGGCAGTCTGCTTCCGTAAACATTTACAGCCTTAGAAACCCAAAGAGGAGCCAGTGGCAACTGATTCAATGGCATGGGTTTAACGTTTTCAAGTTATAATAGAATTTAGTTGATTCATACAGTCATTATTTACCAAGCATCTACTCTGGCTATACTGGTACTAGGGACAAAATGACTATCTAGTTCCTTTCTTATTCTCACATAGCTCACAATTTGGTGAGAGAGGCTGATAGAATATATGTATATATGTATATATGTATATATGTATATATATGTATATATATGTATATACACAATGGTCCATGTCATGATATATCAAGAGTTTTCAAGGGACTCATTTTCTTTCTCCCAAAGAGACATCAGGAAGCTTAGGATTCTCTGTTCCATGAGCTTATTTTTTTACTGTCCTGCTTCTTTTTCCAAAAACACATTTTCCGAAGCCTCCAAATTATTCATCCTGTTATACCGAATAAATACTCAACTTGCTTTTAGTCATTTCATTCTGAATATGGGCCACATTAGGCGCTCCTCCACTCATCTCAACACTCATCCTCAGTTACCTCATAAATACTTGTGTTTACTTTCTTCAGGAGAACACATCCTATTGGGTCAATTATACTATGAACAACCATACTAGGCAACCTTAAGGTAGTATACTCATAAACACTTTCCTGTGTTTATTTTTATCAATACTCTTGCATCTCCAATCCCAGTCACACCCCCAATACTAAAATATGAGTGAAGTAAATAAATTTTAAAATGAACCTTTTTCTTACTTTGAAGTTCTTTATAAGATAACTTGGCAGAAAAATTGACTTGTGCCCAATTAAGAGCCCAAATTGGTCCAAAGTATTTTTCATGTATCTCTTTTCCAAATGTAGATTTTATTGATTTGGTTATATGAATAACCAAAGAATTTCAACACAGGAGCAGACTATGGTCTCTGATGCACGGAATGCAGAATTACATTTCATCCACCATAAACATCATTTAATAAACTCTATCTAATTATCATAATTGCCTCTCCTGTTGTTAGCATTAGGAATATTATTCAAAAATAATGGTTCAAAGACTAAAATTAATGTTCTCTCAAGGGGAGATGACTTGTTCTAAGATTAGTTTAAAAGAATTATAAATAGAAAGTTAATATAGTAACAAAGTTTTCCTTTAAATATAGGAAAGATCATGGATAATCACATTTTAAACACAAAATGCTAACTAGAGAAATATTATCCAGGTAAATTACCTTTTCTGTGAAAAATATCATACTATAAACATACTTAAAGGGTTAATAGTACCATTCTCTGGTCAAATTTAAATCATTTTCTCCTTAAAAAATTATATATCAATATCATGTACATTTCCTTCAAGCAAAGAAAATGACTAATATCAATAATTTTGATGCAAAATAATACTCGATGACATATACTCTTTCTAAAATAGAGATTATAATGCTGACCCTGAATCCCAGACCTGCTGCAACAGATACAAAGTGAAGATAATTGCCAACAGCCCTGCAAATTTAAAGCTATCAATGCAAAATGATAATAATATTGTTTTTTTTTTCCTCCTGATTTATTGATTTTCAATCAGGTAAAAAGGAGGTATTTTTGTTACTCATCTTGTTTAGTGAAAAAAGTTAGAACCTGGAGTCGGGACTTCTAGGTCTGTTTTGGACACTGTCACTTGCTAGCCCTGAATTTTTGACCTTCTCTGGGCTTTCATTTTCTTCTCACTACAAAATAAATTGTGTGTGTAGTGTGAGAGGGGGAGGTTGGAGAGGTGCTTGGAATAACAGATGGTTTTAAATTTCTTCTTTCGTTTATTACATTATATGTGTACTTGCATAGTGACCCTAATCAGTTATAAATAATGACCTTTTACTTAGCAATAACCTTCTAATAAATCAAAACAAATCCAAGCCTATAAAGTAAAGTTAAACAATAAAAGTGAAAAACTGAAAATTTTCTCTTATTGTTGCAATTTAATGGCAGAAAAATTGGATGGAGCCAATCTAAATCCTGTTATAAAATTAACATAAGAATTTTGAGTCCAATTTTCTACATTCAATTTACTTGTTTAAAGAAGCTGTAAAATGTGTCACAGTGACTAAAAGGAAGCTGAAAAGCAGTAGTCCTAATTTGCTTGATCTTATTTACATTTTTGTGATGTTCAGGCCCCTTGCAACTCAGATCTTTGGAAAAAAGTACTGAATCTAATTCCTACAGCACATGCTTTCTGATTGTTCCCTCTATTTTTCATTTCTCTGTTTTTTTCTTTCCTGCTTTCTGTTGAGTTATTTGAATATTTTCTATTATTTAATTTTAATTTATCTACTTAATGTTTTACTATATCTATTTGTATATATTTATTAGTGGTTGCTCTGGCGACTATAAGTATACATATTTAACTTTTCATAGCTGACTTACAATTCATATTTCACTACTTCAAGTAGAATGTAGAAAGCTTACCATTAAATAAGTCCCTTTACTATTCCCCATTTTTGGTTGTACTCATCATATATATTATATCTACATACACTGAAAACCCCATAAGACAATGTTATAAATCTGGCTTTCAACTGTCATACATATTTTATTAAACTTAAGAGCAGAGGGATAGTCTAATATATTTACCCAGATATTTTTGGTTCCTGTTACTCTTTTATGTCTGATGTTCCAAGTATCCCTCTGGTATCATTGCCCTCTCATCTGAAGAACTTTCTTTAGCATTCATTTTACACCAGGACTAAAATCAAAACCAAACCCATTGCCATCGAGTCAATTCTGAATCATAGAGACCCTGTAAGACAGAGTAGAACTGCCCCATAGGGTTTCCAAGGCTGTAAATCTTTACGGAAGCAGACTGCCATATGTTTTTCTCGTGGAGTGACTGATGAGTTTGAAGCGTCGACCTTTCAGGTAAGCAGCAGAGCGCTTAACCACTGAGCAACCAGGGCTTCTAGAGCAGGACTATTGGAGATAAATTCTCTTAGATTTCTTCATCCAAGAAAGTTTTTATTTCACTTCATTCCTGTTGGCTATTTTCACTGGATATAGAATTATGTGGTGACAGTTTGGGACATTAAAAATATTGTTCTACTAATTTCTGACCTCCCTTGTCTTTGATAAGAGAGCTGTAGTCATTCAAATTGTCACTTCTCTATATGTTATACATAGTTTTTCTTTGGCTACAATAAATATTTTTGTTTATTGTCCTTTAGTTTTAAGCAATTTGATTATGATGTCTCTGGGATATCTTTCTTTTAACTTACCCTGTTTGGAGCTTACTGAGCTTCCTGAATCTGTAAGTTTATGTCTGTGGCCAAATTTGGTAAATATCCAGCCATTATTTCTCCAAATTTATTTTCTGCAGTACATTCTTTCTCCTGTCCTTCTCTGACTTTGATGACATGAATGCTACATATTTTGGTATCTTTCCATAGCTTCTGGCGTCTGTTCATTTTTTCTTCAATTTTTTTCTCTCTGTTGCTTGGATAGAGTATTTTTAAAAATATATAGCTTTAAGTTCATTAACTCTTTTCTCTTTTGTCCAATCTGCTAGTACACCCATCCAGTAACTTTTTCATTTATTATTGTATTTTTCGGTTTGAAAATTTCCATTTTAATCCCCTTTATGTCTTTGTTGAGACTCTCTATCATCTATTTGTTTCAACAGTGTTCACTCTCACTTCTTGGAACATGGTTCTAATAGCTCCAACATCTGTGTCATCTTTTTTAATTGTATCCTAGACAATTTGAATATTAGTTTATGAGAACTTTGTTCTGATTTAAAAACTAAGGAGAATGTTGATTTTTTTTTTTTTTTTAAATTCAAGCAGGCAGTCAACCTGGCTAGGTTCAGGCCCCAGGTTCTGACTCACCTTAGGTGAGTTGTAATTTGAATGCCTTTTTTCAGAGCATTTGCTGTGCTATTTAGATCTGTCTGGCAAATGCACCAGCCAGTGGCTACTCTGGGACCTCGGTAGTGGTCTATCCAGTTCAGTTCAGAAAGTGTGTAGTAGGCTATTTAGGTTCATATCCCCATGTGAGAACCTTGGCAATGATCCCAGGATTTTATCCATCACTTTGAGATAGCTCTCTTGAGCTCTTGCCTCTTCACATTTTCCCTGATACTTTCTGGTTCCTGGTACCACCTTTCACAATCTTCCATCCAGAAATCCACAGTTCCTTTGTGCAACTCTGGAATGTACTTCTCAGGACTGTATCTGCATTCTGGGCAAAGAGATGGAAGGGTAGAAAGGGAGAAAAAGCAATTGGGATTCTCTCATATTCTTGGGGCCACACCTCCGCTGATTCAAGAGAAGGATTTACCTCCCTCAGAGATTTAGACACCTATTCAGTCTCTACTGACCCTGCAGCTCCATGGGATTGCTTGGTAGCTGAAGCAGGAGAGAATGGAGGAAGAAACAGGGGATGTCTGCCATTCTCTCTGAACTTTAGATGTCTCCTTTACTACTCTTAAGGCCAAAACATGAAAGCTCCTCTTGAATCCATTTCTGTCCACACCACAAGCACACATCTGAGTTTCAGGGTGCCTTTGAGTCCAGTATGAATGAAACCAGAAGAAAAAAAAAAGGGATAAGTTCACTACTATTTTGAAGTGACTTCAAATTTTGCTTTCCTTTTCTGATATATTTCCATTTACTTTTCAGAGCCCGTAAATAGCTTCTGCTTGTAGGGTTTGTAATTACCAGATTTTTGACCTTGGGACATTTAAAAATATCTGTTCCTCATTTTTCTTATCTGTATTATGGAAATAACAATATTACCATAGGGGTGTTGTAAATATTAAATGATAATTCAGTAAAGTCCATAGCCCAGTGAATAGTTAATAAGTGATACATACTTGTTGAATGGCTACAATTATAATTATTAGTCCTACTTCCATCAGCAGAGACAATAATTGTCGATATTTTGATATATTCCTTTATAGTTCTTTTTCTATGCATAACCAAATCAAACCCATTTCTTTCAAGTCATTTCTGAAGTTCATACAGCACACACTGCGTAGTAACATGTATTTTTAACCCACAATATATCTTCAACATCCTTCTATGTCAATAAATATAGCACTTATTTTTAATCATGTATTCCATTGTATTGATGTACCATTATTAATTTAACTAGGCTTGTATTGTGGAAATCTATTTCTTCCCTGAATTCTCATCATAAGAACACTGAATATCTTTGTAGACAAAACTTTAACTTTATGACTTTTTTTCATTATCTTAGTAACTATTTTAGCCTAATTATTTGATATATTATTTACTCCATTTGAAATTTTGATTCACAGTATGAAATTAGTATACAAGTTATAGTAATCAAAACGTTTACTCACTTGTTACACTTCCACTTCTTGTACAATCTACCCTTTCCACTGATTTGAGATAGTCTATATTATATACTAAATTCTTGCTTATTTTTTAGATGTATTATATATTTTAGATATTATAGTTCTATAGTGCCTTTTATTAGCTGGTAGGACAATTACTCTCCCATTATTGTTATATATCAAGAATTATTGGCTTATTTATTTTTCTTAAGAATATTGGACTCATTTTATGTTTCTCCAAAAAAATTCCATTTGAAGGTCTATTGTGATTTAATTTAATTTATAGATAAATTTTGGGTAAATTTATTACATGTCTTCATTTATTCACAGTTTCTGTATATCTTTCTTCAATATTTTGTAGTATCTTTCGTATGTTTCCTCTAGGTTTTTAAGTTTATTTCTAAATATTTTATATTTTGTAAATGTTACTGCAAATGAGTTTTTTCTTATTATAATCTATAATTAGTTATTTCTTGCAAATAAAGGTGATAATGATTTTTTAATACTTATTCAGTAATTTCTTCAGTTATCGAATTCTCTTTTAATTTTAATACAGTTTTTCAGTTCATTCTTTTCTATTTTCCTTCTATACAATGATATAATTTACAAATGAAGAAACTTTCAAAAAATCATTTCTCAGTGTTCTTTAGAGAAATAAAACCAGTAAGATACACACACACACACACACATATGTGTATATACATGTGTTATATATTTATAAAATAAACAGACTCTTTGCTATTGAGTCGATTCTGATTTATCATGACCCTATAGCACAGTAGAACTGCCCACATAGGGTTTCCAAGGCTGTAATCTTTACAGAAGCAGACTGCCACATCTTTCTCCTGTGTGTGTGTGTGTGTGTGTGTGTGTGTGTGTGTGTGTGTGTGTGTGTTTATTTACTTATTTTAAGGAATTGGCTTGTGAGGAACTGACAATTTCAAAATCTGCAGGTCAGGTGATGGGCTGGAGATTCTTGCACTCTTGTGTCACAAAATCTGTAGGTCAGGGGACAGAAAAGTGAAGAGAAGGAAAAATGTTTATTTATACTCTGGAAGCAGAATACACCCTAAGAAAAAAAACTCATTTTGCTCTTAAGATTTTCAATTGATTGTGTGAGTCCTATCCACATTACGGAGGGTAGTCTGCTTTACAAAATCCAATCGATTTAGTCACATTCTTCTACTTAATAATGTCAACTAGACTAGTGTTCCACCAAACAACTGGGTACCATAACCTAGCCAAGATGACACGTAAAATTAACCATCACAATCATTTATATATTTATTTCTCATTTCTATTTCTTGATATATTTCCAGGATAATGTTAAAAACTACCATTAATGACAATCCAAATTAAGCTTCAACGTGTAAAGACCTTGGAAGACATCACCCCTGTCCTTACAAAAGGAAAAAGCTGAACAAACTGAAGATAAATTACTTTTCTTGGACACATCAAAAAACTGAAAAACCAAAGCAAGCCACCACCCACTTCTACAAAGATATAGAAATAAACATCCACTTACCTCAAGAAGAACCTGCTGAAGCCACACAATGGTAATAATATATAAATGGAAATGTTGACTAACTGCCTGAGGACAACTGTGCACTTTCACAAAAGTGAGAAACTTTTGGGGGTCGTAGTCTCAGGGGGCCCACAAACTTGTGTGGGCTTTCTCTCCAGGATTGACATCAGGTTCTCAGAGCGAGTGTCAAATTCTGTCTTAGTTATCTAGTGCTGCTATAACAGAAATACCACAAGTGGATGGCTTTAACAAACAGAAATTTATTCTCTCACAGTTTAGGAGGCTAGAAGTCCGAATTCAGGGTGTCAGGTCCAGGGGAAGGCTTTCTCTCTCTGTCAGCTCTGGGGAAAGGTGCTGGTCAACAATCTTTCTTTGGGTCTAGGTGTTTCTCAGCACAGGGACCCCAGTTCCAAAGAATGCACTCCGCTCCTGTATCTTCTTTCTTGGTGGTATGACGTTCCTCTCCTCTCTGCTCACTTCTCTTTTTTATATCTCAAAAGAGACTGACTAAAAATACAACCTAATTCTGTAGATTATGTCCTGCCTTATTAACATAATTATCTCTAATTCTGCCTCATTAACATTATAGAGTTTAGGATTTATAACACATAGGATACTTCCACCAGATCACAAAATGGAGGACAACCACACAACACTGGGAAACATGGCCTATCCAAGTTGGCATACATTTCTGGGGAACACAATTCAATCCATAACAGTGAGTATCCAAGACACATCCCCTTAAGTCACTAGCAGCAGGTGGGGAAGTCTAACTAATGTGAAAAGTATACAGACATCTATTTTGGAGGGGGAAGTAATTTTCCAGAGCACAATTCTGAAACCACATCTCAGCTGCAGAAGGGAATTTCTTCCAATTTTCATTTCAGCCCCTTCAGGCCTTCCTGTTCCATCTAAAGGGCTGATGAATCATAGTCAAGGAGGTCAGAGCTTCAAAGAAACAGACTGGGGACATTGCAGACAGGGAATGAAATAGTGGGAAAGGAGAAAAGTAATACCACAGAAAAGGGACAGTAGTACTTGTGAAGGCCACAGAACTGAAACACAGATTCACTAGAAGACAGTGACTTAATCAGGAATTTATATAATGTGTCCCCTCCCCCACACTTTACTGCCACAGCAAGATGAAGCTAGTATAATAACAGCACATTACAGTTGAAGAAGCTTCAAGACACAAACTCTGAGAAGCAATGCATAGGGAAGCCAAGAGGGGAGACAAAACAGGAGCACTGTGCTTTGTATATTCTCAAGAACAGCAACAACAAAATAAAATTAAATAAAAAAAAGACACTAGAGTAATTTAAAGCACTCAGATAGCTACATTAAACACAGCCCAGACTCTAACCAGATCAACATAAATCTTCCCACTAAAGGCCTGTTTACCTCACAGATACAACATGTCCAGCTTTCAACAAAAAGTTACAAGGCATGCCAAATGTAAGAAAAACAGAGTTTAAAGATACATAGAAATCATCAGAACAAGACTCACATATGACAGAGATGTTGAAATTATCACACATGGAATTTAAAATAACTATGATTAATATGTGAAGGGCTCTAATGAAAACAGTACACAACATGGAGCAGATAGCTAATGTAAGCAGAGAGATGGAAACTTAAGAAATATCCAATAGGACATGCTAGAAATTTAAAAAAAAAAAAAACACAGTAAGAGAAATGAGTGTTTTGATGGGTTCATCAGTAAACTTGACAAACAAAAGAGAATCAGTGATTTCAAGGATAGATAGAACCTTGAGAAACTGAAATTCAGACAGAAATAAGAAAAGAAAAAAGAACAAAACATCCAAGAACTGTGTTAAAAATGTCCAAAATGTTAACTTTGGTGTTTTAATTGGAATGCCAGAAGGAGAACAAAGAGAGAATGAGGCAGAAGAACTATTTGAAATAATAATAGATGAGACCTTTCAAAATTAATGACAGACAACAAGTCACAGAGAAAGGAAGCTCACAGACTGTCAAGTAGGCTAAATACCAGAAAAAATTCACATCTAAACATATCATACTCAAACTGCAGAAAACCAAAGACAAAGCAAAATCTTAAAAAAATAAAAAGTCAGAGGGAAAAAATACATTACCTACGAAGAAATTAGGCTAAAAATTATAGCAGACTTTTCACAAGAAACTGGTCAAGCATGAAAAGAGTGGAATGAAATGTTGAAAATGCTGAAAGAAACCCCCCCTACAAACTTAGAATTCTATATCCAGCAAAATTATCATTCAAAAGTGAAAGAGATATAAAGAAGTTTTCAGATAAACAAAGAGGGAACGTATTGCCAGAAGTCCTTCCCTACCAGAAATGTTAAAATGTTTTCTTCAGGCAGAAGGAAAATTATATAGGACACAAATTTTCATCTACATAAAGAAAGGAAGTGTGTTGAAGAAGGAATAAATAAAGATAATTAAAATATTTTGTTTGAAAAATAATTATTTGTTCAAAGAAATAATAATTACAATGTGTTAGGTTGCTATACCATATGGATAAATGGCATGAATAAGAGCAATATGGAAAGAAACGAGAGGAAGGAGTTTGGAATACCCTTTTATAAGTTACCTGTATAACACATGAAATGGTATAGTGTTATTTTAGTGGATTTGTGTTATTTCAAAATGCATATTGTAAATTGTAGACAACTGTGAAAATTTTTAAAAAGAAGTATAAATCATGAACTAATAGAAGAGATAAAATACAGTTGTATAAAATTCTTAAAGGCAGAAAAAGAAGAGGGAAAAACAAAGAGAAAATACAACAAATAGAAAACAGTTGCAAATATGGTAGATATTAACCCAAGAATATCAATAATAACTTTAAATATGAATGGTATAAATGCAACAATTAAAACCAGATTGTCAGAGTGGATTAAAAAAATACAGAACTCAACTCTATGTTGTCTATAAGAAGTCTGATTTAACTATAGTGACTCAGATAGGTTAAAAGTAAAAGAATAGAGAAAGGTATAACATCGAAACACTAAACAAAAGAAAACTGGAGGAACTATATTAATTTCAAGCAAAGCAGACTTCAAAAGAAGCAACATTATCAGAGTTTTAGGGAAATTAAATAATGATAAAGAAGTTAATCCTTCAAAAAGACATAACAATTCTAAATATGTATATAACATCAAATATGTTAAGCTAAAACTGAATACAATCACAAGGAACATCAGACAAATCCATTATTATAGTTGAAGATGTCAACATCCCTATATTAGTAATTAATATATCAAGCAGGCAGAAAATTAGTAAGTATCTAAAATCAATAACCTAAGATCCCACCTTAAGAAATAACAGAAAGTCAAACTAAACCTAAAACAAGGAGAAGAAAGGAAAGCAACTAGAGCAGAAATTAGCAAAATTATATTCAAGTAAACGATAGAGAAAATCAATAAAACAGAAAACTGGTTCTTAGAAAATATCAATGAACTTGACAAAACTCTAGCCAGACTATCTTAGAAAAAATGAAAAGGACACAAATTACCAATATTACAAATTAAAGAGGACTCATCCCTACTCCCTCTGTTGTCATTAAAAGAATATTAAGAGAATGCTATGAATAAATCTATGCTCACAAATTTGATAAGGTAGATGAAATGGACTAATTCCTTGAAAGACGCAAACTATTGACTTCCGGCAACATGGAGCTCTAGGCAGAAGCACCATGCCATCCCTCCACATCAAAGATCCGAAAAAATAAGCCAAACAGAGAAACAAGCAATCCTGAAGCCCTAAAACATCAAAAAAGAGATAAGGAACTCAACCAAGCACCAAATGCAGTGAGAAACTGACAGAAAGAATGGAGAGGGAGGAGAGATTCATGCAGAGGTCCCCTATCAGCTAATGCAGCATGGATCCACCATCTTGGACTCCTATCAGAGACCAGCAAATAGGGGGTACGATAAAGCAGCTTCATAGAGCTTCAATCAGGAGACAGAAAACCGGTAACTGGGGATATACGCTTTCCCACACCCCACCTTTCTTCACCCCCACTCGGCCTCCTCTGCTTCCTGCAGCCACAGTTTCTTGGCCAGGAAGCACCAGCTGCTTGGATTCCATCTGTCCACACTGGTCAACTCCCTGAGTGCCCTTTGTTGGCTGCTGGTGCTGTTTTTCTCCACTTTTGATTTCTTCCTTACCTCTCACTACCTCCCCCTCCTTTTACTCAAATACCTGGCTCCTTGCGCCATCTTTGCTTCCTCCTAAGGGGCTGCAGAGTTCCATTCAAATGTGGAACTGCTTCCCAGTCTGTGCTGCCATGCTGATGGGATCCCGGGGCTTTTTGTTTGTATGTTTCCTTTGAATTGTTTGTTTGTTTTCTTTTTATTTTCTTGAGCTGGGAGCCCGTTCTGGACGGACAGTGCTATGTGGCTTGGGACCTACCCCCTCAGCGTGTGCAGACGTGCAGAAGGATCCCTGAGGGCATTTCTTTTTTTGTGGGTTTTTTTTTTCTGTTTTTTGGGGGGTTTTTCTTGTTCTTTTTATTTTTTAATTTGTTTTATTTTCCCTCTTTTTCCATTTTGTCTTTCTTCATTACTCAGTTTCTTGTCTCTATATACCTTCCTTCTCTTCCTGTCCTCTGAATTCCTGGTGCTGAATACCTCTACAACTTCCAGCCAGGCTGTACTTCAACACCTGGGAACAACTTCCCCAGACCTTGTAGCCACACCGGTGGGATCCCTGGGAGCTTTGCTGTTCTTTTTTCTTTCTAATTTTTATTTACTCATTCTTTTCTTTTCTTTTTTTTTTCTGCTTCTTCCCCTTTTTGTTTTTCTCCATTTCATAGTCTCTCATCTCTCCACTTCAACGGCAAGCTCCCCTAGCACTCTTTATTGTTTGTTTGTAGGTTTTTGGCTCCTCTTCCTCTCTCCTCTCTCCCATACCCATCTTAGCTCCACACATTACAGTCTCCCCCCTCCATCCTGCCTACCTGCACCATGCACTTAACATCACACCACCAAGCAGCACAGGCATGGCCTACTGGAACCTGACCTGCACTGATTACCAACCCACCCTGGTGGCTGTAGTAAGTGCCACAAACAACCCATCCCAGCAACTCCTCTTCAGCTAGAACCGCTCTGCTGTACCATAACTGAGCAACTGACCCTGCCAATTGGAGAAGGAGGCAAAAAGTATTGTTCCTACAGACGAGCAAACAGCAAAGAACACACAGCCCACCTGCTCAGACATAGCCAAATAAAAAAAGGACGAAACAAACAAATCTACAATCAATAGACAAGAAAAATAACTACAGAATGCCCCAAAGACAACAGACAATATCAAAACATTTACAAAAACAGGACAGAATGGTTCCAGTAGGCATCCAAAATAAAACACCAGATGACTTTCCAGTGGAAGAAAAGGCACTGGAACTACCTGATACAGAATTCACATCTGTCATGGATTGAATTGTGTCCCACAAAAAATGTGTGCAGCAACTTGGCTGGGTTATGATTCCCAGTATTGTATGATTGTGTTATCTGACGTGATTTCCTTATGTGTTGTAAACTCTACCACTATGATGAGATTATATGTGATCTCCTCATGTGTTGGAAATTTTATCACTGTGGTGAGTTTATACTGATGAGGTTGACAAGATTAGTGTCTTAATGCAATCTCTTTTGAGATATAAAAGACAGAAGTGAGTGGAGATACATGGGAACCTCATACCACCAAGAAAGCAGTGCTGGGAGCAGAGCGTGTCCTTTGGACCTGAGGTTACTGCGCAGAGAGGCTCCCAGACCAAAGGAAGATTGATGACACAGACCTTCTTCCAGAGCCAATGGAGAGAGCGTTCCCCTGGAGCTGATGCCCTGAATTTGGACTTCTAACCTACTAGACTGTGAGAGAATAAATTTCTCTTTGTAAAGCCATCCACTTGTGGTATTTCTGTTGGAGCAGCACTAGATGACTGAGACAACATCTCTAATACTCAGAATTATCAAAGAGTTCAAGAAAAAAGCAGACAAAAATGAGGAAAAATTAGACAAATTCATGAAAAAGGCAGATAAATTCATGGAAATTACAGGCAAACAAATGGATGAATTCAGGCAAATAATACAGGAACAAAATGTTAAAATAAATTAACAACTAAAAATTATACAAAAACAACAATTAGAGATCCATCAGGTAAACAAGATTTCAGAAATGGACAGTGTCAAAGGAGGGCTGAGGAGCAGATTTGAAATAGTATAAAACAGGATCAGTGGAATTGAAGACAAACACTTGGATACAACTCTGTTTGAGGAAAACTCAGAATAAAGAACAAAGATAAATGAAGAGACCCTGAGAATTATGTGGGATACAATCAAAAGCAAACATTTAAGAGTGATCAGAGTTCCAGAACAGGGAGATAAAATGGAAAACACAGAAAGGATCATTGAAGAATTGCTGATAGAAAACTTCCCCAATATCATGAAAGATGAAAAGCTGTCCATCCAAGAAGCTCAACGAACCCCATATGGGATAGTCCCCAAAAGAAAATCAACCACACTCGCCAAAACCAAAGACAGAGAATCCTGAGAGCAGCTCGTGAAAAACAAGAAGTCACATACAGAGGAGAAACAATAAGACTAAGCTCAGATTATT
>NW_004443996.1:7156875-7157941 GCF_000243295.1 Trichechus manatus latirostris
TTCTGTAAGCCTTCACCTGAAGTACAATAAAAAAAAGAAAAAAGAAAAATAAAATAAAATAAAGTAAAGCTGTCTTTATTTACAAGTGGCATGATTGTCTATGTTTAAAAAAACTGCAAAAATATCTAAAAAAAATTCTCCTGAATATTAAGTGAGTATACCAAGGTACATAAGATTTTCATTGGCTGATTTTCAGAATTAGTTTGCCAGGCCTTCCTTCTTAGTCTGTCTTAGTCTGGAAGCTCTGTTGAAACCTGTCCACCATCGGTGACCATGCTGGTTTTTGAAATACCAGTGGGATAGTTTCCAGTATCCTAGAAACACAAATAGTGTTGACCAGTTGCCAGTGAGTCAACTATTACTCATGTGGTTCAGAATAGAATTGTGCTCCATAGGATTTTCAATGGCTGAAGATTACCTGGCTTTTCTTTTGAGATTCTTCTGGGTAGATTTGAACCTCCAACTTTTCTTTTTTTATTTTTTATTTTCTTGTACTTCAAGTGAAAGTTTACCATTCCAGTTAGTCTCTCATACAAAAATTTATACATACATTGTTATGTGACCCTAGTTGCTCTCCCTATACTTTGACAGTACACTCTTCCTTTCCACCTCAGATTTCCTGTGTCCATTCCACCAGCTCCTGACCCTCTCTGCCTTCTCATCTCACCTCTGGACAGGAGCTGCCCACTTAGTCTCATGTATCTACTTGAGCTAAGAAGCACACTCTTCACAAGAATCATTTTATGTCCCACAGTCCAGTCTAATCTTTGTCTGAAGAGTTGGCCTCGGGAATGGTTTTAGTTCCAGGTTGACAGAGAGTCTGGGGACTATGCTTTCTGGGGTTCCTCCAGTCTCAGTTAGACCATAAGTCTGGTCTTTTTACCAGAATTTGAGTTCTGCACTCCATCTTTCTCCTGCTCCATCAGGGACTCTCTGTTGTGTTCCCTATCAGGGTGGTCATTGGTGGTAGCCAGGCACCATCTAGTTCTTCTGGTCTCAGGCTGATGCAGTCTCTGGTTTATGTGGCCCTTTCTGTCTCTTGGGCTAACACTTTCCTTGCGGCTTT
>NW_004443996.1:7158716-7160483 GCF_000243295.1 Trichechus manatus latirostris
AGTGGTATTGCTGGATCCTATGGTACTTCTATTTCTAGCTTTTTAAGGAAGCGCCAAATCAATTTCCAAAGTGATTGTACCATTTTACATTCTCACCAACAGTGTATAAGTCTTCCAGTCTCTCCACAACCTCTCTAACATTTATTATTCTGTGTTTTTTGGATTAATGCTAGCCTTGTTGGGATGAGATGATATCTCATTGTATTTTTGATTTGCATTTCTCTAATGGCTAATGATCATAAGCATCTCCTCATATTTTGTTAGCCACCTGAATGTCTTCTTTGGTGAAGTGCCTGTTCATATATTTTGCCCATTTTTAAATTGGGTTGTTTGTCTTTTTCTTGTTGAGGTTTTGCAGTATCTTGTAGACTTTAGAGATTAGATGCTGATTGGATTTGTCGTAGCCAAAATTTTTTTCCCCAGTCTGTAGGTTGTCTTTTTACTCTTTTGGTGAAGTATTTTGATGAGTATAAGAGTTTAATTTTTAGGAGCTTCCAGTTATCTAGTTTCTCTTCTGGTATTTGTGCATTGTTACTTATGTCGAACCTCCAACTTTTCAATTAACATCTGCGCATGTTAACCATTTGTACCACCTAGGTTCAAGCTGTACTGAATGCACTGGTGAAAAATAAAGCTTCAAGAATTGACAGAATATCAATTGAGATGGTTTAACAGATGCATAGATGGAAACACTTACTTGTCAATGCAAGAAATTTGGAAGAAAGCTACCCGGGCAACCAACAGTATAAGATCTATATTCATGCTCATTATAAAGAAAGGCAATCAAATTGAATGTAGAATTTATTAAACAATTTCATTAATATTATGTAATAACAAAATTTTGCCGACGATAATTCAAAAATAATTGCAGCTGTACTTCAACAGGCAATCTATCAGAAGTTCAAGCTGGATTCAGAAGAGGACATGGAACAAGGAAAATCACTGCTAATGTCAAATGAATCTTGGCTGAAAGCAGAGAATACCAGAAAGATATTTACCTGTGTTTTATCAACTACATGAAGACATTCAACTGTGTGAATTATAACAAATTATAGACAACACTATGAATTCCAGAACATTTAATTGTGCTCAGGCACAACCTGTCCATGGATCAAGAGGCAGTAATTTTAAGAGAATAAGAGGATACTATGTGGTTCAAATTGGAAAAGGTGTGTGGCAGGGTTGTATACTTTTACCTTACTTACTCAATCTGTATGCTGAAAAAATATTCTGAGAACCTAGACTATATGAAGAAGGACATGGTATCAGGATTGGAGGAAGATTCATTAACAACCTCCAATATGCAGATGACACAACATTGCTCGCCGAAAATGAAGACTACTAGAAGCATTTACTGACGAATGTCAAAGACTTGAGCCTTCAGTATGGATTATGCCTGAATGTGAAGAAAATGAAAATCATCATAACTGGACCAACAAACATCATGATAAATGAAGAAGAAATTGAAGTTTTCAAGGATTTCATTGAAACAGCAGTAAGAAAATCAAATGATGTATTTCCTTGGGTAAGTCTGCTGTAAAAGACCTCTTTAAAGTGTTAAAAAGCAAAGATGTCACTGATAACTAAGCTGTGCTTGACTCAAGCCATGATCTTTTCAACCACCTCGTATGCATGCGAAAACTGGACAATAAGAAAGGAACATAGAAGACTCCGGCAAGATGGTGGTCTAGGCAGAAGCACCACGCCGTCCCTCCACAACAAAGATCCGAAAAACTAAGCCAAACAGAGAATCAACAATCCTGAAAC
>NW_004443996.1:7167463-7200441 GCF_000243295.1 Trichechus manatus latirostris
AAAGGAACATAGAAGAAGAATTGATATGTTCAAATTGTGGTGTTGGTGAAGAATATTGAGTATACATACCATGGACTTCCGGAAGAATAAACAGACCAATCTTAGAAGAAATACAACCAGAATATTCTTTAGATGCGAGAATAGTGAAATTTTGCCTCACTTACTTTGGATATGTCATCAGGAAAGAGCAATCACTAGAAAAAAAATCATGTTTGGTAAAGCAGAGGGTCAGCAAAAATAAAGAAAACTCTCAATGAGATGGATGGACACAATAGCGACAACAGTGAACTCGAACATACCAATGATTAAGAAGATGGTGCAGGACAAAGCAACATTTTGTTCTGTTATAAAAAAGGTCATCATGAATTGGAGCCAACTCAATGGCAAATAATAGTGACAACAAAAACAAGGTCACAAAATATAAGGTCAACATACAAAATCAATTGCTTTTCTATATGCCAGCCATTAACAGTTGGTATTTGAAATTTTAAAAATCAATACTATGTTCAATAGCACCAAAAAATGACATAACAAAAAAAAAAAAAAAACCCGTTACCATCCAGTCCATTCCATACTTAGGTAAAATCAAATAAATACGTACAAGATCTGAAAGTATGAAACTACAAAACACTAATGAAGTTATCAAAGACAATTTGAATAAAGAGATATTATGTCTTCCTGGGTTAGAATACTCAGTTTAGTTAAGATGACAATTCTCCCCAACTTCATCTATAGATTTAATGCAATCAAAATTAAAATCCCAGCAAGCTATTTTGTAGATGTCTAAAAACAGATTCTAAAATTTATGTTTAAAAGTAATGAACCTAGTTCTTCCAACATAATACTGAGGAAAAATCTAAAGTTAGAGGACTCAAACTACCAGATGTTAAGGCTTACTATAATGCTACAGTAATCAAGAAAGCATGATATTGGCAAAATTAATTAATGGAACAGAATATAGAGCCTAGAACTGAACCTATACAAATATATTCAATTGATTGTAGACAAAAGCACAAAGGCAATTCAATGGAGAAAGACCAGTCTTTTCAACAAATGACACTGAAACAGTTTGACATCTATATGCAAAAAAAAGAAAAGAATCTGGACACAAACTTTTCCCCTTACAAAAAATTAAGTCAAAATTAATCATAAGCCTAAATATAAAAGGGAAAACTATGAAACTTTCAGAAGAAAATTTAGGAAAAATTCTAAGTGACCTTGGATTTAGTGATGAATGTTTAGATAAAACATTAAAATCAGGATTCATAAAAGAAAATAAAAGATGATAAGTTGAATTTATTAAAGTTAAAAACTTTTGCTCTGTAAAAATACAGTTTTCAGAATACAATGGAAAACCTTTGACCAGGAAAAATATTTTCAAATTGCATATCTGATAAACAGCTTGTATCCAGAGCATATAAATAAATTTTAATGCTCAACAGTAAGAAAACAAATTACCCAGTTCAAAAATAGGCAAAAGATCTGATCAGACATCTCACCAAGAAGATATACAGTAACCATAAAAGCATTTGGAAATATGATCAACATCATTAGGCACTAAGGAAATGCAAATTATAACAATGTACTTTCTCCTCTGTATACACCATAGACCTTCACACAGTACTTGCAAAAAAGTAGATGAGCGGATGATTAATATATTTTTTGTTGAAGAAATTTCTTTACGATTGTTCTCAGGTTTATGAAGGATTAAAATACCCATAAATATAAATTACCTTTTTTTAAAACTATTTTCTGAAACCCTAAAAAATATAGAGGGATTAATCTGCAAGCCAAGCAACAAGAAGAAGAGAGCCAGTTAATGAGAACACTCTGAGATTTTGGGGCTGCTTTCTCTTAAAGTGTTTTTGAGATAATGGAATTTCAGTTTTCCAAGTTGAATTAAAAACAGGCTAATCAGGTCTCAATGGTTTAGAATACTAAATCTCCCAATCTTGGCCTTATCTTCATAGTCCTTTGTTTTATATAATATTTTATTATTAATTAAATAAAATATATTTTTTCAACAAAAATGTAATGCCACTGCTATCTTATTAGAATCCAAAAAACAACAATAGTTACTGGCAAGGATGTGGAGCAACAGGAACTCTCATTCATTGCTGGTGGGATGGTATATGCACTTTGGAATACAGTTTGGCAATTTCTTCCAAAGCTAAACATAGTCTTACCATACTCTCCAGCAATCATGTTCCTAGGTACTTATGAAAATGATTTTATTATATTTTATTTATTTTATTTTATTTGTGAAAATATACACAGCAAATTACAAATTCTACACGTACAATTCAGTGACTTTGTTTACATTCTTTATGTTGTGTAACCGTTCTCGCTATCCTTTTCCATATTACTCCATCATCATTAACATAAACTCATTGCCCCCTAAGCCTCTCATCTAACCTTCCGAGATGCTGTTGTCAATTCCATCCTACATAAACCAATTTTTGAAAGATCGCAATGCTCAAGGCAGGCATACTTAACTAATTAAGCTATTATTTATTTCAAAGCAGACTTTTGGGGAAAGTTTTGAAGTTTAAGGTTTAAAGATTATCTCAGGGCAACAGTTTCAGGTGTTCATCCAACCTCAGTGGCTCCAGAAGGTATGGATTCCATCGGAAATTTGAAATTCTGTTCCATCCTCCCCATTTTTCTTCAGAATTCTTATATAGAATCTTAGATCTAAGCATTTAGTAATGGTAGGTGGGCACCATACAGTTCTTCTGAACTGGATTCTACAGGAAAAGCAATTTGCATGTGAATGCCTAAGGAAGATTTATTTATAATCACCCAAAACTGGATGCAACCATGATGTCCTTCAATAGGCAAATGGATGACAAAAAAACTGGTACTTCCAACGGGTCAGTACAATGGATGGAGTCGACAATAAAATGGAATGAACTATCAAGTTATGCAAAATATTGATGGATATTAACTGCATATTCCTAGTTGAAAGAAACCATTTTGCAAAGGATCTTTATTGTATAATTCCATTTATATGACATTCTGAAAAAGGCAATATTATGGAGTTAGTAAACAGAACAGTGTTTGCAAATAGTTTGGGAAGGGGGTTGAATAAGTGAAATACAGGGAATTGTTTAGGGTAGTGAATTAATCTCTATGATACTCCTCTAATGATGAATTCACAATGCTATGCATTTGTCAAAACCCATAGAGCTTTACAGCACAAATAGTGAACCTGGACGTATGCAAATCAAACAACAACAAAAAAATCAATTAAAAGGTTGGCAGAGCCCAGAATGGAATGAAGATTTTGACAAAAGAATCTATAACTGTATTATAAATGTATGATAACCTCACTGAAGCTGATGGGTGAAAACGAGTTGACCTAAATAAATTTGGAAATGAATAAATATTATACAACTAAAGGCAAAAGGAACTTTACATAAGCACTGTACTCTAATTAGTAAAGCTTTTCTCACAGGGGTACAGGTTAACAATTCTGAAATTACTATGCATGTATACTGGAATTCAATAATTAAATAAATGGATGGTGGATGGTGGAAACCTAGTTTATCAATGTTAGAGTGGGTGGTTATGGACAAACAAAGGAGGAAAGCCTTGAATGACCCATGTGATATTGGATTACAGTCAGGGTCATCAATATATTTAACTCATGTTTACCTTAATGAAGATACAGAATGGTATATATAGAAATATTTATAGACATGTGTTTATAGGTAGGTTAGTATGCACAATTAAATTTCTTCGCTCTGTGAGCAGAGAGGGACTAGAACCAATGACTCTGCAGTAGCAATGAACACACTCAATTCTTGTTTTCTTGTACAAAAAAAAAAAAGCAAACAAACCCATTGCCATCAAGTCGATTCTGACTTATAGTGACCCAACAGGACAGAGAACTGTCCCAGAGGGTTTCTGGTGGATTTGAACTGCCGAGCTTTTGGTTAGCAGCCGAACTCTTAACCACTATGCCACCAGGGTTTCATTTCTTGTACTAATCCTCAATAAATGGAACCAGGGATCCTTGGAGAAATAGCTGATTATAGGGTTGGAGTAGGGAATATATGAGATGAGCCAAGAACAGTTTATAGTGCCAGAAAGTTAAGGGAGTGCTCCGTAAAAAGAAACAAACATACAAATAACAAACAAGCAAAAAAAAACATAAGGAAGCAAGTATGTTAAAAGGACACAGGAGCTAACTTAAAGGGCTTTCACTGGTCAAAACTGCATCAGTTTGAGCAACAAAATAAATAAGATAGTATTGGATTATAACTCAAAGTCTAAAATAAATAACAATGACTCTATACTGATATAAATAAATGGGACAGAATAAACAACTTCCCATGCAGAAAAATTACAAATAGTTCATATAAGTACTTCACCCTGAAGGAGGTAGAACATAACTTCCCATTACTTAAGTGTGTATTGCGCATAGTGACTTGCTTCCAAATGGTACAACATGAAAGGGGCAAACAAACAGAAAATTTACAATAGAGAAACCTAGCAAACAGTAGCTCTTCCAGATGATCAGTTTAACATTAACAGTAATAAGCAACATCATGATAAATGCAGAAAAGATTGAAGTTGTCAAGGATTTCATTTTACTTGGATCCACAATCAACACTCGTGGAAACAGCAGTCAAGAAATCAAAAGATGAATTGCATTGGGCAAATCTGCAAGAGACCTCTTTAAAGTATTGAAAAGCAAAGATGTCACCTTGAAGACTAAAGTGCCCCTGACCCAAGCAATGGTGTTTTCAACCACCTTATATGCTTGCAAAAGCTGGATAATGAATAAGGAAGACCGAAGAAGAATTGACACCTTTTACTTGTGGTGCTGGTGAAGAACATTGACTATACCATGGACTGCCAGAAGAATAAACAAATCTGTCTCAGAAGAAGTACAGCCAGAATGCTCCTTAGAAGCAAGGCTGATGAGACTATGTCTCACATACTTTGGACATGTTATCAGGAGGGATCAGTCCCTGGAGAAGGACATCATGCTTGAGAAAGTAGAGGGTCAGTGAAAAAGAGGAAGACCCTCAACGAGAAAGATTGACACAGTGACTGCAACATCAGGCTCAAGCATAACAATGATTGTGAGGATGGTGCAGGACAGGGCATGTTTCGTTCTGTTGTACATAGGGTCACTATGAGTTGAAACTGACTCAACAGCACCTAACAACAACCATAACAACTGCAAAATGGGTGTCCAGTACTTCTGAAAACTGTCAAAGTAATTAAAAATAAGGAAAGAAACTGTCACAGCAAATAAGTTCCTAAGGAGACACGACTCCTGAATGTAGTGTTGTGTCCTGTATGGAATCCTAGAACAGATAAACGACATTGGTAAAAATTACAGTAATCTGAATAAAATAAGAACTTTTGCTAATAATACGGTATCAATGCTGTATCATTACTTATGACAAACGTACCATAATAATGAAAGATTTAACAGCAGGAGAAACAGAGTGGGTTATATGGGGACTCTCCAAAGTATTTTCATGACTTTTCTGTATAGCTAAAACTATTTTGAAATAAAAAGTTGTTTAAAAAAATAGCAGTGAATAATTTTAAGAAGATTGTGGTGCAAGCAGGTATATGCTCCCAACCTTTCCCACAAGAACACCAAAAAATACAAGAGTTTTGTGCACGGGCCAGAGGTACTCTAAATCTATGGGCAGAAGTGAGCATCAAGAGCCTACAGAAAGACTCAGGTCAATGACGAGTCCCACAATGTAGAAAAAGCAGCAGGAGAATGGATGGGAGAAACAATTTACCCACTGCCCCACCTCTTCCCTACTGGTGCCGCAGACTCACAAACAGATGCAATGGGATGTGTGCAGACTAATGGCTCCTGTGGAACACACTCCACTAGCAAATGTAACTTGTCACAAGATAGACCCCAAGATCAAGCTAAAATTAACAGGACGAATCTCCCTGGTGATCCATTTGGGGTTTGCCCACTCCTCCTCCTCCCAGCATTGCCAGCAGATGGCTGCTGCAATCTTAGTTCATCCATGGCTTGCCTGATCACAAGAAAGGGAACCCAATCTCTGGCTATGGGATAAGTGAGTCCTCACAGAGCAGGCTAGGGTGATCCAAATAAGAACAGAGAATGACATTGAGTCCCCAATGGTGTCAACATGGTATAGGCTTCCTGATTAGTTTCAGAAGTTGCAAAAAGGTGCAAGAAGTCATAAACAAAGCAGGGCAGGGGAGAGAGCTTTAACCAACGAATAAATGCTATGCCCTCTGGTGGACCGATACAATAGTGCGTGTTCTCAGACCTGCAAAGGAGACACTGGAAGAGTCAAACATGAATTCAGACATTTGAACCCTTTCAAGAGGGAAAGTAAGATATTGCAGTGAAGGAGAAGAATCTGTAAGTAAAGTCTGAACACTGTGCTGACTTAAGGGTTTCTTAGTAGTGTGTTCAAAAACATCAAATACTGGGGAGAATTGAATAAGCTAACAACTTGTAAAATACTAATGTCCTGGCTTCAACACAAAATTACAAGACACACACACAAATGAAAACAATGGCTCATTCAAATACACAATACAAAGGGAGAGAAATCATATCCACAGAAGCCTGAATAATGAATATATTGGAAGACTATAACAATATTAAACAAGTTCAAAGAATTAAAGGAAAACATGACAAAGAACTACAGGAAATCAGAAAAATGATGCATGATCAAAACAGGATTTTAAATAAAAAGATTAAAGAAAGAAATACTGGAACTGAAAAAGACAATAAATGAAATGAGAAACTCTTTGGAAAGATTGAACAAGAAATTTTATCAAGAAGAAGAAAAAATTAATGAAATAGAGTGTAAGATAGTCAAAATAATGGAAGCTGAAAAGCAACTAGGTAGAAGGCTTAAGCCTGCTGAGCATAGTTTAATGGAACTATGAGACAATATCATGTAAAGCAAAATATGCAACATGGGAATCCCAGAAGGAGAAGAGAAAGAGAAGGGGCAGAAAGAAAATTTGAAGAAATAATGGCAGAAAACTTTCCAAATCTTCTGAAGGTTATAAACATAGAAATTCAAGAAGTTCAATGAACTCCAAGTAGGATAAACACAAGGATATCCACATTAATACACATTATGATTAAGCTATCAAAAACTAAAGATTAAGAGAGAATCCTGAAACCTGAAAAGTAGAAGCAAATGATCACTACAAATGATCCTCAATACAATTATACGCCAATTTCTCCTCAGAAGATTTGGAGGCCTGAAGGCACTGAAATGACATATTTAAAGCGCTGAAAGAAAAGAATTGTCAGCCAAGAATTCTATATCTATAAAAACTTTCCTTCAAGAATGAATGAGAAATTAAGACATTACCAGATAAACAAAAGCTCAGAGTATTCATATCCAGTATAGGCCCTAAAGAAAAGCTAAAGTCAGCCCTTCATATAGCAAAGAAAGGACACTAGAAAGTATCTCAAAATTGTATATATAAAGAAAGATCTCCATCAAAGGTAATGGCATGAGCAAGTATAAGGGCAAGTTTTAAGGTATTTTTACTTGATAATTTTAGTTGACGTGCTGTTCATGTTTTATAATGAGAAGTGTATAAAAAATAAGTATAAATTCTTGTTACAAGGTACAAGATGTAAAAAATGTAACTGGTGATAATAACATAAATAGGGAGGAAAGGGAACTGTATGGGTATACAGTCATTGTATGCTACTAAAGTTAAACTGGCATTAATTTAATCCAGGTTGTTAAATACACAACCTGCTAAATTTAATATTCGTTGTAACCACAAAGAAAATATTTAACAAATTGATACAAAAGGAAAGGAGAAGAGAATCAAAAAGGCTCACCAAAAAAAAGGCAACAAAACAAAAATTTACTAGCATTAGAGCTAATAAAGGACAGATAAGTTATAAGACACACACACAAAAATAATAAGATGACAGAAATAAGTCATTCCTTATAATTATAGTGAAATTAAATGGACTAAATGAGCCAATCAAAAGGCAGTGACTGTCAGAATGGATTAAAAAAATTATCCACATATATGCTGTCTACAAGAGACACATCTTAAGCCCAAGGCCATATATAGGCTAAAAGTGAAAGGAAGAAAAAAAATTCTATTCAAAAAATAACAAAAAGACAGCAGGGGTGGCAATCTTAATATCAGATAAAATAGAATTTAAGTCAAAATCTGTTATAAGACACAAATAATGACATTATATAATAATAAAAGGATCAATTCATCCTTATGATATAACAATTATAGATATATATGCAATGAACAATGGAACACCTACATACATCAAACAGTGAAAGAACTGAAGGAAGAACTAGAGAATTCTACAATAATAGTTCAAGACTTCAATACACCACTCTCAAAAATAGACTCAACATCTAGAAAGAATATCAATTAGGAAACAGAATACCTGTACAACACTATAAACCAAAACAACTAGACCTAACAGACATATATGGAACACTCTACCTAACAACAGTACAATATACATTCTTCTCCAGTGCACATGGATCATTCTCCGGCACAGACCACATGTTATATCACAAAGAAAGTGTCTCTAAATTTTAAAAAATCAAATAATACAAAAATTTTCTCTTACCACAGTGGTGTAAAATTAATAATAGAAATAAAAATGGAAAATACATATGTATATGAAAATTAAACAACACATATAAACAACCAATGAGTCAAGGAAAAATTCAAAGGAGAAGCAAAAAAATTAGAGTTGAGTAAAAATGAAAGCACAACATATCAAAACTTATAGGACAGAGAGAAAGCGGTATTCAGAGGAAAATGTGTAACTGTAAATGTCTACATTAAAAAAGAATAAAGAGTGGAAAAAAAGAAGAAATATCACAAATCAATAACCTAACTGCACAACTTGAGGAACTAGAGAAGAAAAGCAATACAAACCCAAAGCTAACAGAAGGAACGATGTAACAAAGATCAGAGCAGAGGTAAATGAAATAGAGGTTAGACAAACAGTAGATAAAAATCAATGAAACCAGAATTTGTTTTTTTGAAAAAAAATCAATAATATTGGCAAAGCTTTATTTAAAATAACAAAGAAAAAAAGAAAGAAGATGCAAATACAGGTAGCCCCTTACCTACAACGAGGTTTCGTTCCGATGACTCCATCATAAGTCGGTTCTGACATAAGCTGAATATTTCTCTCTCTCTCTCTTTTTTTATTAGTTTTCATTATTGCCTGCTATAAGCAGTGTTTTGAACAGTAAATAATAACATTGAACATGTATGAGCGAACATCTGAGAATGATAACATCAGCAAATTATGTGCTGCAACATCGTATGTAGTACATATTACTAGCAATAAGATGAACAAAAGAAAAATACATACAGTCGTAACTGCAGTTCATCATAACTTGAATATGTGGTAAGTTGGGGACTACCTGTACCTAAAATTAGAAATAAAATTGGTACATTACAAGTACCATACAGAAATAAAAAGGATCATAAGAGAATACTGTGAACAATTGTATGCCAACAAATGTGATAATCTAGACAAAATGGGAAAACTTCTAAAAACACATGAATTTCCTAACTGACTCAAGAAGAATTAGAACATCTCAACAAGCCCATAACAAGTGAAGAGATTAAATCTGTAATCAAAAACCTCTGAACAAAAAAAGTCCTTGACCAGACGACTTCAGTGAGGATTTCTACAAGGAAACACACTCCCTAACTCAGTCTATGAAGACAGTATTACCATATTACAAAGCATGGCACATTGGTGGTGCAGTGGTTAAGAGATTGGCTGCTAACCAAAAGGTCTACAGGTTGAATCCACGAGCTGCCCCTTGGAAACCCTATGGGACAGTTCTACTCTGTCTTATAGGGTCGCTATGAGTCAGAATCAGCTGGACAGCAGTGAGTATAGTATTACCATGTTACCAAAGCCAGACAAAGATACAAGAAAATTACAGACCTTATGAATACAGATGCAAAAATCCTCAACAAAATAGTAGAAAAGAAAATCCAATAGCATATTAATAATGAAGCAGCCCTGGTGGCACTGTGGGTAAAGCGATTGACTGCTAACCGGAAGGTCATTGGTTCAAAACCATCAGAAGCTCTGTGGGAGAAAAATGTGGCAGTCTGCTTCCATAAAGATCTACAGTCTGGATGGATGAAACTGGAGGGCATTGTGCTGAGTTAAATAAGTCAGTCACAAAAGGACAAATATTGGATGAGACCTCTACTGCAAAACCTAATGAAAAAGTTTACACACAAAAAGAAACAATCTTTGCTAGTTACGAGGAATGGGAGGGGTGGGAGGGGTGGGAGGGGGAAATAGTAAATAGACAATAGATAAGTGGTAATTTTGGTGAAAGGGTAAGACAGTACACAATACTGGGGAAGCCAGCACAACTTGTACAAGGAAAGGTGATGGAAGCTCCATAGACAGATCCAAACTCCCCGAGGGACTGAATTGCTGGGCTGAGGGCTGTGGGGACCATGGTCTCAGGGAACATCTAGCTCAATTGACATAACACACTTTATAAAGAAACTGTTCTACACTTTACCTTGGTGAGTAGTGTCTGGGGTCTTTAAAGTCTGTGAGTAGCCACCTTAGATACTCCACTGGTCTCACCCATTTGGGAGCAAGGGAGAATTAAGAAAACAAGATACAAGGAAAAGATTAGTCCAACGGACTAAGGGACCACAACTACCACAGCCTCCACCAGATTGAGTCCAGTACAACTAGATGGTGCCCAGCTACCACCACTGACTGCGCTCACAGGGATCACAACAAAGGGTCCCGAACAGAGCTGGAGAAAAATGTAGAACAAAATTCTAACTCACAAAAAAAGACCAGACTTACTGGCCTGACAGAGACTGGAGAAACCCCGAGAGTATGGCCCCTGGACACCCTTTTAGCTCAGTAATGAAGTCACTCCCAAGATTCACCCTTCAGCCAAATATTAGACAGCCCCACAAAACAAAACGAGACACAACAATGAGACACAACAGCCCAGGGACAAGGACTAGAAGGCAGGAGGGGACAGGACAGCTGGTAATAGGAAACCCAATGTTGAGAAGGGACAGTGTTGACACGTCATGGGGTTGTTAATCATTATCATAAAACAATATGTGTACTAATTGTTTAATGAGAAACTATGTGTTCTGTAAACCTTCATTTAAATAACAATAAAAAAAAGATTTACAGTCTTGGAAATCTTATAGGGTCACTATGAGTTGGAATCGACTCGACGGCAGTGGATTTGGTTTTTCTGGGGTTTTTTACACAATAATCAATTGGCATTTTTTCTAGGAATACAAGGGTGGTTCAACATTTAAAAAAAAAATCAACCAATGTAATTCACCATGTAATAGAACAAAGGAAAAGAAGCACATAGTCATCTTATTTGACACAGAGAAGGCATTTAACAAAATTCAACACATTTTCATGATTAAAAACAGTCAACAAACTACAAATGGAAGGAAAGTTCCTCAATCTGATTAAAGGGCATTGCATGAAAACTCTACAGCTAACATCATACTCAATGGAGAAAGACAAAATAAGACAAGGATGCCTGCTTTCACCACTACTATTTAATATTGCACTGGAAGTTCTAGCCAGAACAATTGGGCAAAAAAAGGGGGGGGGGGATAAAATATATCCAAATTAGGAAGGAAGAAGAAAAGCAAAAGTATAGCATGATCCTATATATAGAAAACCCCAAAGAATCCACAAGAAAGGTATTAGAGCTAATAAATGGTTTCAACAAAGTGGCAGGATACAGGGTCAACACAGAAAAATCAGTTGGGTTCTTATGTATCTGCAATGAGTGATCTGAAAAGGAAGTAAAGGAAACAATAGCATTTACAATAATATCCTAAAGAATAAAATGCCTAGGAGAAAATTTAAACAGAGAGGTGAAAAACTTGTAAACTTAAAACTATAAACCATTAGTATAGAAAAGTAAAGAATAAATAAATAGAAGGATGTTCTGTGTTCATGGATCGGAAGACTTAATGTTATGAAGATGTCAATAATACCTTAAGCAGTATATAGAGTAAGGGAAATCCTCATCAAAATTCAAACAGCCTTCTTTGCACAAATGAAAAAGCCAATCCTCAAATTTATATGGAACTGAAGGGGCCCTGAATAGTCAAAGTAATCCTGAAAAAGAACAAAGTAGGAAGAGTTACACTTTCTGATCTCAAAACATATTATGAAGCTACAGTAATCAAAAAAGTCTGTTACTGGTATAATGATAGCCATATAGAACAATGGAATATAACTGAGAGTCCAGGAGTAAAACTGCACAGCTATGGTCAATTGATCTTTGACAAGGTTGTGAAATCCATCCAATGGGGAAAATAAATTGTTGTTGTGTGTTATTGAGTCAGTTCCAACTCATAGCGACCCCATGAGACAGAGTAGAACGGTCCCATAAGGTTTTCTTGGCTGTAATTTTTACAGAAGCAGATCATCGAGTCTTTCTCCCACTGAGCTGCTGAGTGGGTTCAAACTGCCAACATTTCAATTAACAGCCGAGTACTTGACAGTTTGCACCATCAGGGATCTTTGGGGAAAGTATAGCCTCTTCAATAAATGGTGCTGGGACAACTGGATTTCCACAAACAAAAGAATAAACTTGGTCTCATACCTCACACTAGATATGAAAACTAATTCAAAATGGATCAAAAACCCAAATGTAAGATCTAAAACAATAGAGCTATTAAAAGACCCAAGCCATGGTGTTTTCAGTCGCCTCGTATGGCATGCAAACGCTGAACAGTGAATAAGGAAGACCAAGAAAGAATTGATGCTTTTGAGTTGTGGTGTTGGCGAAGAATATTGAATATACCAAGGACTGCCAAAAGAACGAACAAATCTGTCTTGGAAGAAGTATAGCCAGAATGCTCCTTGGAAGTGAGGATAACGAGACTTCTCACATATTTTGGACGTGTTATCAGGAGGGACCACTCCCTGGAGAAGGACATCATCCTTGGTAAAGTGGAGGATCAGCACAGTGGACTCAAGCATAACAACGATCATGAGGATGACACAGGACCAGGTGGTGTTTCATTCTGTTGTACGCAGGGTCACTATGAGTCGGAACTGACTTGATGGAACCTAACAACATTGAAATACAACTTAGGGGTAGTGCTTTGGTATCCAGTTTTCAACAACAGATTCTTAGATATGATACTGAAAGCAGGGGCAATAAAAGACAAGATAAATGGGAACTCATCCGAAATTTTAAAACATTGTTCATCAAGGAATTTCATCAATAAAGTTAAGAGACAACCTATAGACTGGGAGAAAAATTTTGGCTTCCATATATCTGGCAAGGTTTTAATATCCAGCACATATAAAGTACTACTATACTTAACAACAAAAAGACAGACTACCCAATCAAAAAAGGGCAAAGGACTGGAATAGGTAATTAAACAAAGATGAAATACAAATGGCCATTAAAAGATGTTCAACATCATTAGTCATTATCAAAAACCAAACCCGTTGCCATCAAGATGATTCCGACTCATAGCAATCCTATAGAATGGATGAGCATAATTGCCCGATGGGGTTTCCAAGGCTATAAAACTTTACAGAAGCAGACTGACACATCTTTCTCCCATGGAACGGCTGGTGGGTTTGAACTTCCAACTTTTCAGTTAACCACTGCACCACCAGGACTCCTCTATTAGTTATTAGGGACTTTCAAATCAAAACTACAATGAGATATCTCTTCATACCACTATGGTTTAAAAAATGGAAAACAACAAGTGCTAGCAGGGATGTGGAGAAAAAGGAACCCTCCTCTACTGTTGGAGAGATCGTAAAATGGTACAGACACTGTGGAAATCATTTTAGCAGTTCCTCAAAAAATTAAACATAGAATTAACATACTGTTCAGCAATTCCACTTATAGGTATATACACAAAAGTCTTGAAATCAGGGACTCAAACAGATACTGGCACATCAGTGTTCATCGAAGCATTATTCAACATAGCTGAAAGGTGAAAACAATCCAAGTATCCATCAACACATGAATTTATAAACAAATGTGGTGTATACATACAACAGAATATCATTCTGCCTTAAAAAAAAACAAAAACAAAAGACGTACTGATACATGCCTCAATATAGATGAATTTTGAAAACATCAAGCTGAGTAGAATAACTCACAAAAATATTTTATGATCACACTTGCGTGAAATATCTAGAATGGGCAAGTGTATATAGATCAATTTTGATTTGTGGTTACCAGTGGTGGAGGAGAGGGAGGGGAAAAAGGGGGCTCATTACTTATGAGACCCAGAACTTCTGTTAAGGGTGATGAAAAAAACTGGAGATGGATCATGATGGTGGTTGCAAAACATGATAAACACAATCAATGTCATTGAATTTTACATGTGAAGAATGTTGAGATGGCAAATGTTACGTTACATATACATTACCACAAAAAAAATGTTCCTATATACTTTATTTTAAAAAATGGGTATATTCTGGGTAACATGGCAGATACACAGAAGCACCACACCATCCCTCCACAGCAAAGACCAGAAAAACTAAGTCAGAGACGAATATCAATCCTGAAACCCTAAGCATTAAATGAAGAGATAAAGAACTCAGCCAAGCACTGAATGGAATAAGAAACTGACGGAGAACAGAGAGCAAGGAAAGATATGTGCAGAGGTCCCCTATCATCTAACACAACAGGGATTTGCCACCTTGAACTGCTGTCAGAGATCAGCGAACAGGGAGAACAGGAAAGCAGCTTTACGGAGCTTCGAGCAGGAGACAGAACAACCGGTAACCAACAATATACACATTCCCGCCCCACCCTTCTTCATCCTCACTCCGCCTCCTCTGCTTCCTGCAGCCAACGTCTCTTGACTGGGAGACAAGCTGCAGCCTTGTGCTGCTGGGATTTCACCCGCCCACACTGGCTGGCTCCCTGAGTGCCATTTGTTTATTGCTGGAGTTGCTTTTTTCTGATTCTTTTGGTTTCTTCCATACCTCTCGCCACCTCCCCTTCCTTTCTCTCAAATACCTGGCTCCATGTGCCGTCTTTGCTTCTTCTTGAAAGGCTGTGAAATGCCGCTGGACTGTGGAACTGCTTCCTGGACCACCCAGCCATGCTGGTGGGATCCCCAGGACTTTTTTTGTTAGTTTGTTTTGATTTCTTGCATTTTGATATGTTTGTATGTATTCTTTTTCTTTTCTTGGCTTGGGAGCCCCTTCTAGCTGGGCTATACTGCGCAGCTTGGGAGCTACTTCCTCAGTCTGTGCAGCCATGAAGTGCAATCCCTGGAGGCATTTCTTTTTACTTTTCTTTTGTTTGTTTGGTTTGTTATGTTTTTTGGGTTTTTTTTGTTTGTTTGTTTTCTTTTCTCTTTTTCTCCTTCTTCATTTTTCAGTTTCTTGTCTCTCTGTACTTACCTTCACTTCCTGTCTCCTGAATACCTGGTGATGTGTGAAACCTCTACCTCTTCTAACCAGGCTGTATTTGTAGACTGGGAGCCACTTTCCCAGTCTTCGCAGCAGCACTGGTGAGATCCTTGGGGGCTTTTCTTTTCTTTTTTTTTTCTAATTTGTTTTTTTTTATCCTTTTTCTTTTTCTTTTCTTTTCCTTTTTGTTTTTCTCCACTTCTCAGTCTCTCATCTCTCCACTCCAATGGCAAGTTCCCTTAGCACTCTTTTTTCTTCGTTTGCTGTTTGTTTTTGGCTCCTGTTTCTTTCTTCTCTATCTTCTCTTTCCCATCTCCATCTAGCTAAAACATCCAAATCTCCATCCTCCTTCCCTCCTACCTGCACCGTGAGCTGAGCATCACACCCCCGAGAAGCACAGGCATGGCCAACCAAAATCTATCCTGCACTGATTGCCAGCCTGCCCTGTCTGCCTTATTACGTGCCACAAAAAACCCATCCCACCAACTTCACTTCAGCTAGACCTGCCCTGCTGAACCACAGCTGAGCGACTGACCCGGCCTATCGGACAAGGAGCTGAAAAGTATGTCCACAGATGAGCAAATAACAAAGAATGCACAGTCTGACTGTTCTGACATAACCAAATAAAACAAAAAAGCAGGAGGAAATAAATAAATCTGCAATCAATAAACGAGGAAAATAACTACTGAATTTGTCCCGAAGATAGCAGACAATATCAAAACTTATTTAAAAAAACACCTCAGGATGGTTCCAGTAGGCATTTCATTCCAAATAAAACAGTAGAAATTTTATTCCAAATAAAACAGTAGGTGTTTTATTCCAAATAAAATAGCAGGTGTTTTATTCTAAAATAAAACACCAGATGTCTTTCTAGTAGAAGAAAAGGAACTATAACTACCTGATATGGAATTCAAATCTCTAATATTCAGAGCTATCAAAGAGTTGAAGTAAAAAGCAGACAAAAATGAGGAAAAAATAGACAAATTCATGGAAAATACAGACAAGAAATGGAAGAATTGAGGAAAATAATACAGGAACAAGATGTTAAAATAAATTCACTACTAGAAATCATACAAAAACAACAATTAGAAATCCAAAATATAAACAACAAGATTTCAGAAATGGACAGTGTAATAGAAGGGTTGAGGAGCAGGTTTCAAACGATGGAAGACATGATCAGTGAAATTGAAGACAAACACTTGGATACAACTTTATTTGAGAAAAAAGAATGAAGAAAAATGAAGAAACACCAACAATTATGTGGAATACAATCAAAGGCAAAAACCTAATAGTGATCCGATTTCCAAAATGGAGGAGGGAAACAGAAAACAGAGAGAGGATCACTGAGGAACTCCTGAAGGAAAAGTTCCCTGATATCATGAAAGATGAAAAGCTGACCATCCAAGAAGCTCAATGAAACCCACATAGGATAGATCTCAAAAGAAAATCACCAAGGCCTAGTATAATCACACTCATTAAAACCAAAGATAAAGAATCCTGAAAGCAGCTCGAGAAAAATGAAAAGTCACATACAGAGGAGAAACAATAAGACTAAGCTTGGATTACTCAGCAGAAACCACGCAGGTAAGAAGGCAACGGGATGACATATATAAAACCTTGAAAGAAAAAAATTTCCAGCCAAGAATAATATATCCTACAAAACTCTCATTCAAATATGATAGTAAAATTAGGACATTTCCAGATAAACAGAAATTAAGGAACTATGTAAAAACCAAACCAAACTTACAAGAATTCTTAAAGAGAGCCCATCAGATTGAGAATAAACAACTTAAGACGACAGGCTAAATTTAGGATACAGGATTGTACCAGCCAGATATCAATCTAGGAAATGAACTCTCAATGACTATCCAAAACTAGAAAAATTACAACAGGGAACCAGACAGGCTAATCCATCAATGACAACATCGGAATAATAAAGAGGGAATAAACGGTGTAGGTATAGAACCTTCTAATGGAGAGGAAGGCAAGGCGATACCAAATAATAATAGACTGGTTTAAACCTAGGAAGATAAGGGTAAATTTCAAGGTAACCACAAAGAAAGTTAAAAAACCTACTCATCAAAATAAAAAAGAAAAGCATAAAGTCTCAGTAAAAACAAAATCTGTAAAACCAAAGGAAGTGAAAAAAAATCCACAAATGAAAGGAATTCAGCACAGAGAGCAAGAGGAAGAAAGAAAACGTCAGTACCACAAAAGAAAGCACTACAAAATGACAGCAATAAACTCACACCATCTATCAATATTTACACTGAATGTAAATGGCTTAAATGAATCCATAAAGAGACAGAGTGACAGAAATGATTAAAAAAAGATCCCTCAATATGCTGTCTATAAGAGACACACCTTAGAAATAAACATGTAAATTTATTAAAAATCAAAAGATGGAAAAATATTTATCAAGTAAAGAGCTACCAAAAAAGACCAGGAGTCGCAATACTACTCTCTTATAGATAAAATAAACTTTAAAATAAAATCCACCATAAAAGACAAAGGACATTATATTATCATTAAACGGAGGATCCATCATTAAGAATAACCGTAAAAAAATCTACGCACCCAATGAGAGGGCTCCAAGATACATAAAACAAACTCTAACAGCACTGAAAAGAGAAACTGACAGTTTCACAATAATAGTAGGAGACTTCAAAAAATTACTGTTGGTAAAGGACAGAACATCTAGAAAGAAACTCAACAAAGACATAGAAGAACTAAAGGGCACAATCAGCCAACTTGACCTCATAGATATATATAGAATACATCACCCTACAGCTATAAATAACACATTCTTTTCCCACACACGTGAAACATTCTCCAGAACAGACCACATTTTAGGCCACAGAGTAACCCTCAACAAAATCCAAAGCATTGAGATAATCAAAGTATCTTCTCTGACCACAAGGCCATCAAGGTAGAAATTAACAACAAAATGAGCAAGGAAAAAAATTAACTACATGGAAACTGAAAAACACCCTGCTTTCAAGAGACTGGATAATAGAAGAAATCAGAGATGGAATCAAAAAATTCCTAGAATCAAACAAGAATGAAAACACAAAATACCAAAATCGTTGGGACACAGCAAAGGTAGTCCTCAGAGGACAATATATAGCAATAGAGGCACACATCAAAAAGAAGAAAGGGAGAAAAATAAAACATTAGCTACAGAACTTGAACAAATAGAAAGAGAACAGCAAAAAAAAGCCCAAAGCCAGCAGAAGAAAGGAAATAATAAAGATCAGAGCAGAAATAAATGAAATACAGAATAGAAAAACAATAGAAACAATTTTAAAAAATTGGCTGCTTGAAAGGATCAAGATAATTGACAATTGACAAAAACTGACTAAAGACAAACAGGAGAGGACACAAATAAGAAATGAAATGAGGGACATTACAACAGACTCATCTGAAATAAAAAAGATCATAACAGGGTGTTATGAAAAACTATACTCCAACAAATTTGAAAACCTAGAGGAAATTGATAAATTTCTAGGAAAAAAACACTACATACCCAAACTAACACAAAGTGATGCTAAAAATCTAACAGACGCATAACAATAGAAGAGTTTGAAAATGTAATAAAAAAATCTTCAAAAAAAAAAAAAAAAGCCCTGGCCCAGATGGCTTCACTAGAGAATTCTAGCAAACATTTAGAGAAGAGCTTACACCAGTACTACTCAAACTATTTCAGAACTTAAGAAAAGGAAACAATACTTCTGAATTCATTTGATGAAGGCAGCCTAACCCTGATACCAAAACCAGGCAAAGATGCCACAAAGAAAATTACAGACCAATATCATGAATATAGATGCAAAAATTCTCAACAAAATTCTATCCAATAGAATTCACCATCACGACTAAGTAGGATACATACCACGTATGCAAGGATGGTTCAACATTAGAAAATCAATCAACATCATCGACCACATAAATAAAAGGAAAGAAAAGAATCACATGTTCATCTCGGTTGATGCAGAAAATGCATGCTACAAAGTCCAACACCGATTCCTGATAAAAACTCTCAATAAAACAGGTATAGAAGGGAAATTTCTCAGCAGAATAAAAGACATCTGTGCAAAACCAACAGCAAACATCATTCTTAACGGAGAGAGGCTGACAACACTGCGTTTGAGAACAGGAACAAGACAAGGCTTCCCTTTATCACCACTCCTGTTTAACATTGGGCTGGAAGTCCTAGCTAAAGCAATAAGGCAAGAAAAAGAAATAAATAGCACAAAAATTGGTAATGAAGAAGTTAAACTGTCCCTATTTGCAGATGATATGATACTATACATAGAAAACCCAAAAGACTCCACTAGAAAACTACTGGAACTAATAGAAAGATTCAGCGGAGGAGCAGGATATAAGATAAACATACAAAAATCAGTTGGATTCCTATACACCAATAAAGAGAACGAAGAAAAGGAAATCAGGAAAACAATACCATTTATAAAGTCCCCTAAAAAAATAAAATATTTAGGAATAAATCTAACCTGGGATGTAAAACAGCTTTACAAAGAAAAGTACAAAACGCTACGGCAAGAAACTAAAAGAGATCTACATAAATGGAAAAAGATACCATGCTCATGAATAGGTAAACTCAACATTGTGAAAATGACAATTCCACCCAAAGCAATTTACAAATACAATGCAATCCCAACCCAAATACCAATGACATTCTTTAAAGAGATGTAAAAACTAATCAGTAACTTTATATTGAAAGGGAAGAAGCCCCCGATACGTAAAGCACTATTGAAGAAGAATAAAGTAGGAGTACTCGCACTACCTGACCTCAGAACCTACTATACAGCTACGGCAGTCAAAACAGCCTGGTACTGGTACAATGACAGATAATTGACCAATGGTACAGAACTGAGAACCCAGATGTGAATCCATCCACCTATGGTCATCTGATCTTCTACAAGGGCCCAAAGTCCATCAAAAGGAGAACAGACAGTCTTTTTAATAAATGGTGCTGGCAAAACTGGATGTCCATCTGCAAAAAATGAAACAGGACCCCTATCTCACATCATATACAAAAACTAATTCAAAATGGATCAAATATCTAAATATAAAGCCAAAAACTATAAAGTTCACAGAAGAAAAAATAGGATTAACTCTAGAGGTCTTAATACACAGTATTAACAGGATACAAACCATAAGCAACAACACACAAACTCCAGAAGATAAGCTAGATAAATGGGATCTTCTAAAAATTAAACACTTATGCTCATCAAAAGACTTCACCAAAAGAGTAAAAAGAGAACCTACAGACTAGGAAAAAATATTTGGATATTACGAGTCAGGCAAAGTTCTAATCTCAAAAATCTTGAAGAAAATCCAACATCTCTACAGCAAAAAGACAATCCAATTAAAAAATGGTCAAAGGAAATGAACAGACACTTCACCAAAGAAGAAGTTCACGGGGCCAACAGACACATGAGGAAATGCTCGCGATCACTAGCCATTAGATAAATGCAAATCAAAACCTCAATGAGATGCCATCTCCCCCCGGCATTACCGGCACACACACAAAAAAACTGGAAATAACAAATGCTGGAGAGGCTGTGGGAGAGATCGGAACACTTAGCACTGCTGGTGGGAATGCAAAATGATACAACCATTTTGGAAAACGATATGACTCTTTCTTAGAAAGTTAGAAATAGAAATACCATATGATCCAGCAATCCCACTTGTAGGAATACATCCTAGACAAATAAGAGCCGTCACACGAATAAACATATGCACCCCCCATGTTCACTGCAGCATTGTTCACAATAGCAAAAAAAATGGAAAAAACCTAGATGCTGATCAACAGATGAATGGATAAACTATGGTACATTCACACAATGGAGTATTATGCAACAATAAAGAACAATGATGAATCTGTGAAGCATCTCTTAACATGGATGAAACTGTAGGACATTATGCTGAGTGAGATAAGTCAATCACAAAAGGACAAATATTGTATGAGACCTCTACTGTAAAAACTCATGAAAAAGTTTACACTCAAAAAGAAATAATCTTTGTTGGTTACTAGAGATGAGAGTGGTGGGGGGAATACTAAATAAACAGTAGATAAGCGGTAACTTTGGTGAAGGGTAGGACAGTACACTATACTTTCGAAGCAAGTACAACTTATACAAGGAAAGGTCATGGAAGCTCCATAGACACATCCAAACTCCCTGAGGGACTGAATTGCTGGGGTGAGAGGGCTGCTGGGACCATGATCTCGGGGAACATCTAGCTCAATTGACATAACACAGTTTATAAAGAAAATGTTCTACATTCTACCGTGGTGAGTAGCTTCTTTGGTCTTGAAAGCCTGTGAACAGCCAAGATACTCCATTGGTCTCATCCCTTCACGAGCAAGGGAGAAAGAAGAAAACAAGATACAAGGAAAAGATTAGTCCAAAGGACTAATGGACCACAACTACCACAATCTCCACCAGACTGAGTCCAGTATAGCTAGATGGTGCCCGGCTACCACCACTGACTGCTCTCAACAGGGATCACAACAGAGGGTCCCAGACAGAGCTGAAGAAAAATGTAGAACAAAATTCTAACTCACAAAAAAAGACCAGACTTACTGGCCTGACAGAGACTGGAGAAACCCTGAGAGAATGGCCCCCGGACATGCTTTTAGCTCTGTAATGAAGTTACTCCCGAGGGTCACCCTTCATCCAAAGATTAGACAGCCCCATAAAACAAAACAAGATTAATGGGGCACAACAGCCCAGGGGCCAGTACTAGAAGGCAGGAGGAGACAGGAAAACTGGTAATAGGGAACCCAAGGTCAAGAAGGGTGTGTGTTGACATGTTGTACTTTCGTTAAACAATGAAAGTCATTAAAAAATGTGTACTATTTAATGAGAAACTGTTCTGTTAACCTTCATCTAAAGTGCAATAAAAAAATTTTAAAAATCTTTTGTCAACACCATTAAAAAGGCTATATTTGTCTTATTACTGACTTTAATGTTAACGACGTAGATGTTTCTCTATTGCAAGTTATACATGCTTTAAGTTTCATATAGTCTTTATCATGGTTAGGACATTTTTTGAATTCTGTATAATCTTTTTCTGGTGTTTTGTTATATTTTGTTTTAGAAATGGATCTTGAATTTTTCTTATTCCTTTTTCTCACCCATAATTGTTTTAATGGTGATTTGCAAGGCTGGCATAAATGTTTCCATTTTAAAGTGCAAAGTTCAGTGGTTTTTAATATATTCACAAAGTTGTGAAAACATTGTCATTATCTAAATCCAGAATGTTTTCATCAGCCCAAAAAGAAGCCTCATACCCTTTCCTCCATCTCCCCATCCCCGGCTACCACTAATCTATTATATATTTCTGTGGATTTGCTTATTAGTAAGAGCATTATTCATAATACTTAAACAGTGGAGATAACCCAAAAGTCCATCAACTGATGAGTGGATAAAAAATATTGTATCCCAAGGCAATGGAATATTATTATGTCTGTACAGATTTTTGTGTGAACATACTTTAAATTCTCCTGGGTAATATCTAGGATTGTAATTGCTGAAGTATATGCTAACTCTATGTTTAACAATTTGAGAAACTGCCTAACTATTTTCTACAACGTCTGCACAGTTTTAAACTATCATCAGCAATGTACAAGTGTTCCAATTTCTCCACATCCTTATCAACACTTGTTATTTTTCTTTTTTTTAATACTTAGCCTAGTGGTTGTGAAGTGCTGCCTCACTGTGGTTTTGATTTGTATTTCCATGATGACTAATGATTTTGAGCTTATTTTCATATGCTTGTTGGTTAATTGCATATCTTCTTTGGAGAAATGTCTGTTCAAATGTTTTCCTCATTTTTAAATTGGGTTATTTGTTTTTTTATTGTTGAATTGTAGTTCTTTAACCTTTCTGGATTCTACACCCTTATCAGGTATATGGTTTGCAAGTATTTTCTCCCATTCCGTAGGTTGTCTTCTTATTCTTTTCCAGAAGTGTTTCCTCTCTTCTAACAACATATTAATTATTGAAATATTTGCTTGGAATTCTAGTGGAATGCCCTTTTTGTAGAATGGGGTAATGTTACATTTGAACATTTCAGTTTAGTTAATTAGAGATTCATCAGCTCTCCCTTTAAATTGATAATGTCTCTTCTATTTTCCTTTGCTGCATATCTGGAGAAGGAAAACTATAAGTATGCCTGCCAGTAGCTTAGCATATTGTCTGTGATCTTACAGGAGTTCTATGGAGCACAGTTCTACTCTGTCACATATAGGGTTTCATGAGTTGGAACTGAGATGATGGCAACTGGTTTGGTTTTTTGGTTTTTAGTATAAGTTCAGTAAATGATGACTGAATTTAAGTCTTTATGGAGAATAAAGTATCTGCATCTGGGATATATAAACTGTTATTTCTTTCATTTCCTTTTCAAATAAATCCCTAGTCTTATCTTTGACATCTAATCTGATACCTTTCTTTGTTCAAATCACAGAGAAACAGTATGAAAAAGAAATAAATGTTCAAATTATCTAATATGTTGTGGTCACATGCTTTGTGTGGATTCAGACCCTTTCGATACCAGGAATAATAAAGAGCAGTAAGTATTAGTGGATCATTTTTCCAAAATACAGTAAATTCTCTGTTAACAGGGATGATGCTATTAACCAGCACTTATGCACATCCAGAGTACAATTGGAATTGATGTTCGTGATAATGACCTTTCAAGCTCCTAAAGTGTCTTCTGAATCACTGAATCAATATTATATATGGTAAGCCTATATTAGTGAGAGTATTTGATTAACCAGAATTTACCATATCCCAAGCATGCCAGATTACAGAGTTTTATGTGCATCAATAACTAAATATAATTGAGTGTCCCCAAATGTTCTGGCCTCCATGAAAATAATAGCAGTGCATTTCGTGCTAAAAATAATTTTTACATTGAACAACAAGAAATGATTGAGTTTTACATTCTGGTAGAGTTAAATGACCATTCGAATAACTTGATTTAAATAATGGCACCAAAGGGTTATTGCCATGTTGATACGTAAGAATAAATATCACTGTTTAAAATTTTTATTATGAATTTTGGAGACTTGAGATGACATCCTTTAAAGGATAATAATTCCTTATAGATGGAAATGATTAACTTTCTCTTGAAGAATGTTCTTTCATCAAGAGAATAATGGGGGCAACACCAATGGGGGCAGCAGTCTGTTATCTGAGTCCAGATCTGTTAGTGGAGAATTTGTGGGAAGGGAGAACATGAGCAGAGGACTGTATGCTCTGTTTCTTTAGCAAGGATCTATGCCTTGGGGAGTCTCTCTTCCCTGAACAATAGGATTCTCAGCTAACTATCAAAAACAATTGGATTTCTGGCATGCTGGCAATAGAATTTGGTGGTAGAGCAGCTGAGCAGAAGAGTAGCAGTTCATTTAGGACCTGTTATGGATTGAATTGTGTCCCCCCAGAAAAAATGTGTGTCAACTTGGCTAGTCCATGATTCTCAGTATTGTGATTCTCCACCATTTTGTTATCTGATGTGATTTTCCTATGTGTTGTAAATCCTATCCCTATGTCATGAATGGGATTAGGGACAGTTACGTTAAAGAGGCAGAACTCAATCTACACGATTAAGTTTTGTCTTAAGTCAATTTATTTTGAGATATGAAAGAGAAGTGATCAGAGAGACATGGGGACCTCATACTACCAAGAAACAAGAGGCAGGGTTCCTGTACTGAGAAGCTCCTCAACCAGGGAAGATTGATAAGGACCTTCCCTCAGAGCTGACAGAGAAAGAAGGCCTTCCCATGGAGCTGGCACCGTGAATTCGAACTTCTAGCCTCCTAGACAGTGAAAGAATAAGTTTATCTTTGTTGTGGTATTTCTGTTACAGCAGTACTAGATAACTAAGACAGGATCCAACCCAGTAAATTAAGGAAAGCAATTGAACATGCTACTTCTAAAATATTTAAAAGATTTTATTTAACCTAAAACATAATTTTCATATGCCATGTGGCTGAAAATTTCCAGTAACATTTTTGTTTTCTTGCTTATTGAGCAAGCACTTATTAATTGCCTACTATATGAACAGGAACCCTGGTGGCACACTGGTTAAGAACTTGGCTGCTAACCTAAAGGTCGGGCATTCTAATCCACCAGCAGCTCCTTGGAAACCCTATGGGGCAGTTCTATTCTCTCCTATAGAGTCGCTATGAGTAGGAATTGGCTCGACATCGGTGAGTTTGGTTTGGTTTATATGAATAACCATGTCCTGAGTCACTTTCAGATGTTAAAACTCAAGTACTGAAGGAGCTGAAGATTGCTTGTAAAGACAATGTTTTAAAATATTCTTATGGAAATTAGTGGGTGATTGCTAGGAGAAAAGTGGGATTCTTATAATGATAACCTTGTGGTAATCAGGATAATCACAAAACAACCATATTTACTGGTGGGGATTTCATTTCATGGGATTGATTTAGTAAAAGGGGATATACCATTTCAAGGATTAAATGTAACCTCAGTAAGAACAAAGCAGACTAAATTGTGGGTGGAAGAGTCTGGTCATAGGAATAGTGGATATGATCTGATGAGCACTGGGAAAGTCTTTATGGAAAATATCTTCTCTACTGTTTTGAAATATCAGAAATAAAAATGTGTTCTGTTGATTCTTCAAATACAGGTGCAACTGACAGGAATAATATATTATGGTACTGTCAATAATCCATATCTTAGTGTGGATTTCTTTCATCAGCTTTTGTACAGGGGTAGGTTTTGAAAAGGTAAATTGTGAAAGGATAATATTTATTTAGACAAGAAATAATAAAAGTGGGGAGAAAGAAATTGGGAAGAAAGAGGTCTAGGAACTGAAACAAATTTATTTTCCTATTTTGTTTAGGTCCAGTGCTGTGGATGTTTTACAAGATTTGACTGTCTTTTTTCAAGCAAATTTTGGTGATAGAAAAACTAGATTGCAATTACTGTGTCTTAATTCTTAAGAAATAAAGAATAAAAGTAGTTTGGTAATCTGTGACTTGTAATGATTAAAACATGCTTTAAACAGCTCAACATTCATTTTTATACTATGAAAAATGTCATGTTTTGTTTAATAATTGCGTTGCCTTAGAAACAATAACCAAATTTCAAAATTTAGTTTTGAACCAAAGACAAACCAGTTTTAAATTGATTGCACTGGTAAAAGTTAATTTTTTTTTCAAAGTAGAAAAAGAAAAGTAAATTATTATGCAGCTTAAAATATTACATTTTAATGACTTTAATGTAAATTAATGAGTGGCATATGGAATAAATATCCCTCTAAATATACTACAAATGGGGGTTGTTAACCAATGTCATAAAACAATATGTGTACTGACTGCTTAATGAGAAAATATTTGTTCTGTAAACCTTCACCTAAAGTACAATAAAAAAAATTAAAAAAAATTTGAGCATCTAATTCACAATGACATATCTAGAAAGTAATGGTGACAAATATATCATAATAGCAAGAGATATTGAAAAAATATTTGACAAATTTTAGTACCATTTAAAATTTCTCAGTTGAAAATCAAGTTCTAAGTGAAAACAAATAAAATAAAGCTATTTACAAAAATTCTGCACAGTCAACATTATATTCCATCTACAACAGGAACAATGGGTGTCATCTATCAGCATTATTGGCCTTCTTCCTTGAAAGACTTCATTAATATTAAACAAGGAATTTAAATCATCAGAATGAATATTAGAAAAGAAAACACTAAATCTATTTGTAAAGTACACAATTCTATACATTTTTAACCCAAAAGACTCTTATAAATAACTTCCATAATTAATTAGATGATTTGGTCAAGTGGTTTAATAGAAGATAAAAAAAATCTTCTATATGGGTATATATCTTTGTATAGTATTATGTGAGCACAGGGAAATATATGAAAGAATATGTATCAGGTTGTTTCCATCAGTCACCTTGGGAAGAAGTGTGAGTCAGAAGATGGAGCAAGAGAAGGGAGGGGATGGGGAGAAGAAAAAAAGTCTAGCAAGACTGCCAATGTAATGATGCTAAATATAAGTGTATGCTGGTGTTTCTCTATATTTGTGTCTATATTTTTTACGTTTTAATGGATTAAATTTACCAGAGATTTATCTATTTTAAAGAAACCAGCTCTTAGATTTTTTTTGTTTCCTAACTTGTTGACTGGATACTTTTATCATCATTATTCACTTCCTGCTATTGTATTTAGCTTAATATTTTATGTATCATTTTAAGAAGGTGAATGTTGCATTTTTCTCTGTATATTATTTAGTTTTACGTCTATAATTATTTAGAATTATATTTATTATTGTTTCAAATATAAATAGCATAGAAAATATCTTTCATTAATTGTTTCAGAAGAAGTATGTAGATGGTATACTTTCTGAGAGCTTTTTATATAATAGAATGCCTCCAATTGCTTCACACGTAGACATCTTGACTGAGTTTAATTCATAGGTCACAATAAGCATCCTTCAAGCTCTATATTGCTTCGTTGTCGTCTTGAACAGCATTTCCCAAAGTATATTTGAAGAAACACTTATAATATTTCTGAGGAAGAGAGATTCATGGTAAAAATGTTTGGGAAGTGTTTCATGTGTTGTGTCAAAAATTCTAGTTATCTGAACATTTACTATGAACACAAAAAGTCTGAGAACCACTGACCTTAAGCCATTATATATGTGAAGTCATCACCTTTTGGAGTGCATCACACACCACCACCAGTCTCTTTCAGCCTGTAACCATGTTATTCCCTGGGCTGTAATTAGATTAAGAGGAAAGAGATTCTGAAGAACGCCTGAGGTCTGTCTTGGATGTCTTGTTTTGAAAGTTTCATTTCTCAGTTCCTGCCATGGGTAGTAGCGTATACCTCAGAGTATCTTTGCAGGGAATGAAGAAACTATAATGTGTGGAGTGTACGATAATGAATAATTTGGTTTATGCATCTTAGATATCAGTTTCAATGTATTTAAAGCTTCAAATATATCTTGTAAATAAATATGTCAAACCCCCACACCCAAAAAATAATTAAATATATTACAAATGGACTTGTAAATTAAGGGCAAATTCAGTAATTTGTGAAAATATATTTTGGCTCTTCTGAAACTCAAAAAATTTGAAAATAGCTCAGTATATAGCACGAACCACACATATAACAATTTCTGTTCACCTAGATGTTTTTTGAAGGTTTAATGTGGTACCAGGCACTATAATAAGGTCTGCTGTAGTTAGTTGCCATTGAGTTGATTCCAACTCATGACTACTCCATGTGCGTCAGAGTAGAACTGTGGGTTTTCAAGGCTGTGGCCTTTCAGAAGCAGATTGCCAGGCCTGTCTTCTGAAGTGCCTCTGGGTGGGTTTGAACAGCCAATCTTTCTGTTAATTGTAGAGGGCTTAACCATTTGCATCACTAGGAACTTAGTGATAAGGACTGAGGGTCAGTCCCAAAATTCTAAAGTTTGGTTTTTTTGCTTTGTGTGATGAGGTCTGAACTGAGGCAGATTTGGGAGTGTGGTGAAATGTATTCCTTTATGTGGACTTTTGCCTTGGTTTTTTTGAAAAACAGCTTAAGAGATGTTTCCCCTAGCTCTGAGGAGTTACCTTTGCCCTAGTTTTCTAACCCAGAGAGTTTGTTATTTTTTCTGGGTTGATTGACATATTCTGGATAAGTTGTAAACAACTTGGTTTGATACTTTCTGCCTGGCCCTGAGCTGTAGCCTACCCTGTGATTGGTACACACCTTGCAGGGATTGGTCAATAGACTGTGCAAATGAAATGAGTTGTAGCCCAGGTGTGCCTCCTATGCAAATGAAGTGTCTGTGGCTTACCAAGAGGGGACTGGTCAGTTTGTGGCCTTGCTTGGAGGGGCAGTGCCTTGAAATTGATAAGGAGTTATGTATATGTATGCAGCCAGCCCCACAGAGGTTGAGCAGACAGAAAGAAGCAGGAAGAGAAGCAGCAGGAAGAAGCAGAGGGAAGAAAGAAGAGAGAAAGCAGAGAGACAGGAGGCAAAGAACCTCCTAAAACAGCTGTAACACAGGTCAAGGGTTGTAGCACTGGAGACATCAAGAGACTCCGAAGGGGCCAAGTGGCAGAGCCAGTGGCCAACAGGCCCAGAAGGGGCCCAGCGGCAGAGCCAGGAGTGACAGACAGCAGGGCCTAGAGGAGCTTGTCCTCAGGGGGCCAAAAGAAGCCTGTCCTCAGGGGGCCAAGAGGAGGCCTGCATGGTCAAGTGGAGCCGAGAGAGCTGTCCTGAACTAAAGAAGGGAGACTCTGCTTACATGTTTCCTGATCCTGATTCCTAAGTTGTAGCTGTCGATCCTGATCCCTAGTCTTACCTTGTTCCTTAATAAACCACTTAACTGTAAATATAGTCTGTGAGTTCTGTGTGGTCATTGCAATGGATTATCAAACCCAGAAGAGAAGTAGCGAATGCCACGAGAAGGACAGCTGGTGTCAGAATTGTTGAAAACTTTGGAGAGTGGAGTTATGTCTGACCTCCACCTCATGGGAATCAGCTTTGTGCTGATGGTAATTCTCATCATTCCCCCTCATGAAGTTAGACAGGTTCTGGCACTCCTTCAGATATTATTACTACTACTATGGCCATCTCACAGGAGGACTGAATCAAAAGTTCAGTCCTTGTCTAAGAAATCCAATAAGTGATATCAGGCAGACAGACAATTGGATATATAAATTTGGTGTCCAGGTTCCTGGCCTGAAAATAAAATTTCAAGAGGTATCAGTATATGGATATTATTTAAAGACATGTTAATGGATGAGACCACCTACGCAGAGATTGTAGAGAGTGACAAGAAAGGTCCTAGAGCTGAGTCCTGAGAAAAGCAACATTTAGCAATTCAGTAGGAGGGGAAGAGGAGTCAAAGAGAGAAAAAACCTAGAAGTGTTGTCTCAGAAGCAAAGAGAAAAAAAACATGTTTTATGAAGAGGTAGTGTGTTAAAAGCCATGAGGTCAAATAATATGAGAACAGATATGTATCTACTAGATTTGGCAGCAAGGAAGTTTTCTATTATCGTGATAATGACAGTTTTGGTAAAATGATGGGGATGGAGGTCAGTTGGAAATGGGTTGAAGAGTTAATAAGAGGTGAGAGAGTGGTTAGAATCCTTGTAGAGAACTTTTGAAGAGAATGCAAGAATGACAGCAGGGTGGTATTATCTTCTCAAAGATGGGATATATTAGAGTACTTTTGTGTGCTGATGTCCCATAGAGGGGAAGCAAGTGAAGATGCAGGAGAGACAGAGGATCATTCACATATTCAACAAATATTGAGCGTCTGTTTAATGTTGTTGTTGCTAGGTGCCATCGAGTCGGTTCTGTCTAATAGTGGCCCTACGTACAATAGAATGAAACACTGCCTAGACCTGTGCCATCCTCACAATCATTGCTATTTTTGAGCCCATTGTTGCAGCCATTGTGTCAATCCATCTTGTTGAGGGTCTTTCTCTCTTTCACTGACTCTCTACCAAGCATGACAGCATACTCCAGTGCCTTGGGCCTTCATGATAAGATGTCCAAAGTATGTGAGATGGAGTCTCAGCAACCTCGCTTCTAAGGAACATTCTGCCTGTACTTCTTCCAAGACAGATTGTTTGTTCTTCTGGCAGTCCATGGTATATTCAATATTCTTCGCCAACACCATAATTCAAAGGTATCAATTCTTGTTTGTTGTCCAGCTTTCACATGCATATGACGGGGTTGAAAAATCCCATAGCTTGGGTCAGACCCACTTTACTCCTCTAAGTGATATCTTTGCTTTTTTACACTTTAAAGAAGTCTTTTGCAGCAGATTTGCCCAATGCAATATGTTGTTTGATTTCCTGACTGCTGCTTCCATGGGCATTGACTGTGGATCCAAGTAAAATGAAATCCTTGACAAAGTCAATCTTTTCTCCATTTATCATGATGTTGCTTATTGGTCGAGTTGTGAGGATTTTTGTTTTCTTTATGTTGAGGTGTAATTCATACTGAAGAATGTAGTCTTTAATCTTCATTAGTAAGTACTTCAAGTCCTCTTCTCTTTCATCAAGCAAGGTTGTGTCATCTACATATCACATATCTACTTAATAGTAGGCTCTAATCTAGGTATTGAGGATACAGTGATAAGCAACACTATATACAGCTTACATTATAGTGAATAATTTTAAAAATTTATACCTTGAGAAAGCAAAAGAGATTGGCCTTGAAGCTAGGTCATAGAGATCCTTGCATTCTATACTACAGATCTTGAATTTTATTCCAAAGACTCTAAGAAGTTATTGAAAAGTTTTAATTAAGGAGGTTGTGTGGTCATATTTGTGTTTTAGAAAGCTCACCTTGGTGGCAGCTTGAGCAGACTAAAGGGGTCAAAAGTAGATATAAAAGGAACAGTTAGGATGCAAATGTAATAGTCCCAGGGAGTGACAAAAAAGGTCTGAAATGAGGAAGTAATTTTAGAAGTAGATTCAAAGGATATAGAAGTATATAGAATTAACATGACAGTGATGAATTGGATGCGGATTGTGAGAGAGAGGAAAAGTCAGAGATGACGTTTTAGTATCCTTGGGCTATAGACTATAACAGGACAATTTCAGGCAAAGAAGTAAGGAAAATATCATTTAATTTTAGACAAGTGAAATTGTAAATGCCAATGGAAATTAATGATTTCCTTTGACTATTCCATAATGCGTATTCTGGAGATGACTTTAACATTAATCTGGTTAATACTTCCATTTCACCTATGGGGAAATTGAGTCCCAGAAAATGAAAGTCATATAGCTAGCTAGTGGCAGAGTAATGACTACCCTTAGAGATATTATTTTTCAAAACTAATAATGTAGAGAGACATCAGAAGACTCACATTTTGCCTTTACTCTGTATTTAGGAAACATTCCAAATACTATCTTAATAATATTAAATTAATGGAAAAAAAGTGACTTAACATAATGTGAGAGGATGGTGGCTCCTTTTCTTGTTACTTTGTTTAATGGCCTATATACTGGAATATTTCTCTATGTTTTGAATTAGATGTTTTATTTAGTTTTTGTGTGTGTGTTATTGTTGTTTTTCCCAATGAAGCGTATGGTCTCTGAGAGCAGGCATTATTGCAAAAGATTTAACAGCTCAAACTCAGTAGTAAATACACAGGTGTTCACTATCTCTATCAGACATAAGAGATCTGTAAATGAAAATAGTCATAATAACTTTCTCATAGAAATATCTTCAGAAGTAAATGAGATACTATGTGCAAAGTGTTTTGCACTGTATCTGGCACATAGTAAAACATCCTGTAAGTAGCTATTTGAGCTCATAGATGATTGGCAAGCATTTGTTGAATTTAAATAAATGACATTAAAAATTTTTAAAAGGAGGACTTCCGGCAAGATGGCGCTCTAGGCAGAAACACCACGCCATACCTCCACAACAAAGATCCAAAAAACTAAGCCAAACAGAGAATCAACAATCCTGAAACCCTAGAACATCAAATGAAGAGATAAAGAACTCAGCCGAACACCAAAC
>NW_004443996.1:7205230-7220953 GCF_000243295.1 Trichechus manatus latirostris
TGGGGTTGTTAACCAATGTCATAAAACAACATGTGTGTTACTGTTACATGAGAAACTATCTGTTCTGTAAGCCTTCACCTGAAGTACAATAAAATATTTTAAAAAAAAAATTTTAAAAGGAGTTATACGACAGTCTTACTCATGTTTTCCATCACCTGTATGCTGTGCACACACTCATGCAAAATAAAAGGCTTTTAATTAGACTAAAGACATAATATTCAAAACAATTCCTTGCTTAAGTGTGACTTTATAAAATTATAAAAGAAATAATATAAAGAGAAATTGTGCAATTTTCAAAATTGACTGTGAGGCTATAACAGCAAATTCAGTGTGTTGTTTTTCTAAAGTATTTTGACATTGCCATAGTAAGTAATTTGTTTTAAGACATATTAGCTTCAGTAAATGCAGTGCTAATAGTCATTGGAAAAACATTGCCTAATTCTTATGACAAAATATAATCACTTCTTGGCTCAGAAAATCATTTCACAATAATATCATTTCCCTCTGAAAGTAAATGTATATTCCGGCACCAAACGTAGCCTATTACGTATACACTGATTGTTCAATTACAAGTTGTATAAACATAGCTAATTTTTGTGAAATTGGCAGATGGTTAGAGGAAGGTTTGGTCTCCCAAGCTTTTCTTGCTGAGTTAATAGTGATGGCCTCTGAGGAGGCTGTGATTTGTTTCAGGTAAAAATGCCTTGTAAGATGGCTAAGATTTTGTCTCAAATGAGAAGTAGTCTAGTAGTGCAGTGTTCTAAGTAGGTTTCATCTTGGAGAGAAGATAATATTTTGAGAGGCATGTACTGAGGATGGTAGGAATTCTAGATATTTATTTCAGTTGAGTTTCACAATTTGCAAATTTGTTAGACCACCTATAAAGAGAATAAAACTCAATTTAAAGTCTAAAAATCATGAACGTGACAGAAAAAAATTCATCAATTTCAAACAAAATGTTAAAAGCATAGGAAAATAACTCACAATGCATCACACTTTTCACAAGGTACAAATCCATAATAGCTTAACCAAAACCCTTGGGGCCAGATGGTTTTGAAATGCAGATTATTTGGGATTTTTAAAAGATAACAGCATTTACATTTTATATTACTTAATCTCTCCACTTAGGTCTGGGGAAGTGTTCCTAAATCAAAACACATTAATATTTCTCTAGCCAAACATGAATATTCATAATAGAAAAGTTCATGTCAGTTCATGTAATATTTTGATGCCAAATGGATTTTTGTGCCACATTCATTAAAAATAAATAAACAAAATAAAACTTTTGATCTCAGAAAACCAGGGCTATGTTCAAAACTACAGTAAGATATATTCTCGATCATTTGCCTCTCCATAAGACACACACTCTATACTTTTGCATGACTTATGATATATAAAAGTGATAAAGTCATTCATAGACTTATTCAGGCACATTCTGAAGGAGGCTTTGACTGACACACATCACAGATCTACAGAAATTGACATCTGCTTACCTCAAGCAGAAGGAACAATAAACTGATAGGAAAAGTTACATGATAATTTTGATGAATTGCTGGAAGCTGAATTTGGACTACCTTAAGACTGAGAAATTCCTGGGGCAACAGTCTTATGGGGCTTCACACTTGCATGAGATTTCATTCTAGAAACCTGCCAGGTTCTCATGATGAAAGCCTGACAAGCATTCCCTCAAGACTCTGGAAAAGAGAGGGGGAAAAGTTACAAATTTGAAAAGCATACGAAGTCTTCTCCATAATATAGGCTTACTTTAGAGGTGGAAAATATTTTGCCAGAGTACAATTATGAAACTTTATCTCAGCTGGAGAAGGGAATTCCTTCTCGTTCCAGCCCCTTCAAGCCTTCTTGTTTCATCTCAAGATTTGGGAAATATAGTCAAGAAAAATGGGCCTTCCAAGAAACAGAACAAGAACATTGCAGACAGGGAATGGAGCAAGGGGATGAGAAAAAAGTGACACCACTGTAGAAATGACAGCAATATTTGTGAAGGCCACAGCTCTGAGACACAGATTCACTGAAAGTCTCAGATTTAATTTAAAAAGTATAGGAAGCTTCCTCTCCTCAAAACCCTACTGCCCCACCAAGATGGCTCCAGCATAATAACTGTGCATTACAGCTGAAAGAGCTGCAAAACACAGACTCTCTTTGAGAAGCAATATATACAGAAGCCAAGAGGGGAGACAAAACAAAACAAGAACACTAGAGTAATTTGAATTTCTGGTACTTATAGTTACATTGAACACAGCCCAGACTAACCAGAGCAATATAAATCTTTACACTAAAGGTGTATTTACCTCAGTTCCTACAACCAGATACCACATATTCACTTTGCAACAGTTACAAGGCATGTCAAATGCAAGAAAAATAAAGTCTAAAGACACATAGAAATCATGAGAACAAAATCTACATATGACACAGATGTTGAAATTATAGCACACAGTATTTAAAATAACTATGAGTCAGAATCGATTCAATGGCAATGAGTTTTTTTTCTGGTTTATGATTAATATGTGAAGGGATTTAATGGAAAAAAGAAGAAGATAGTATGAAAGAACATATGGGTAATCAAAAACAAGTGGTAGAAATCAAAAATCATGATAACATAAAGAACACTTTGAATGGGCTCTTTAGTAGACTCAACATATAATCTATGAACTTGAAGATAAGTCAATAGAAACTTATTCATTGAAGTGTAAAGAGAAAAAAAAGAAACAAAACATCCAAAAACTTTGGGATCATATCAATAGGTTAACGTATGCATAATTGGAATACAAAATGGCAAAGAAGGAGAGACAGGAGCAGAAGAAACATTGAAGTAATAACAGTTGAGATTTTCCGAAATTAAGGAAAGACATTTAATCACAGGTGCAGGAAACTGAGAAAAAACCAAGCAGAATAAATGTCTACAAATCCATACCTAAGCATATCATATTTAAAATTCAGGTAACCAAAAGACAAAAAGAAAATCTTTACTGAAGTTAGAGGTTTAAAGAAAAAGACCTATAGAGAAACAAATATTAAAATTACACAGGGTACCTTATCAGAAGTCAAGCAAGCAAGAAGAAAGTGAATTGAAATCTGTAGTGTTGAAATTCTATTTCAACCTAGAATCCTATATCCAGCTAAATTATTCTTTAAAAGGAAAGGAGAAATCAAGACTTTCCAAGACAAAAACTTAGGGAATTCATTGCTGGGAGACTTGTCCTGCAGAAATGATAAAGATTCTTTTCTTCAGGCAGAAGGAAATTTGATAAGGTCAGTGTCTTAGGCTGGGTTCTCTAGAGAAGCAAAACCAGTAAATTGCATAAATATATATATAGACAGAGATTTGTATCAAGGAAACAGCTCACATGATTGTAGAGGCTAGAATCTCCCAAGTCGGTGGATCAGGGTAGAGGCCGCTCCCAAGTCACGCAGCCACAGAAGCTGGCAAGCCCAAGATCGGCAGGTCGGAGAGCAGGTCTCCCACTCACAGGCTGCACAGATGGACGAATCCCAAGTTTGGCAGATAAGCTGACAGCTCAAGTCCCAAGAACCAGAGATGAGACAACAGAAGGCAGCTACAGGATCCAGAGAAGCAAAAAGCCAGAACATCTGCTTATATTCAGATGCAGACCACACCCCCAAGGAGACTCCCTTTCATCTGATTGGCTACTCACAGTATATTCAATCATGGGAGTGATCACATTAAAACACTGAGAATCATGGCCCAACCAAGTTGACACACAATCCTAACCATCACAGTCCACCCCTTGTCAACTTGGCACATGTACACATCTCCTTAAACCATACTTCATCTCTGAATAAAGACAATTAGAAATTCACAGTTGTGCCTAACATGATACAACTAACACTCATACAATTGAAAACATACTATCCCCCTTTACAGCTTATATTTTATAAGTGAAGGAAACAAAAATATTTGATGCACACATACAAAGCAGAAAGATAACAATTACAGTCCCCATTTCTGCAACTGGTCACGTGGCCGTAACTGGTATTTAGAACTATCTTCTTCCACCACACATTCTGTATTCCCTTTGCCGTCAGCAAGCACCTCGGCTGGTCGTGGTTCTTCGCCTGGTGGAGTGAACCAAACCTTCATTCCTGAAGGGTCTGGGTCATTAATAGTCATGTCAGAATTAGGTTGCTGTAGTTTTCCATTGACTTTAATCACGGGGAATGGTAGTACTAAGAGATGCCCTAAGGAATCTCCTGAGTTCCAGACATACTCTTCTTTACCTCCATTAGGTCATATCAATCCGATTACCTCTTGGTCATCAGGATCAATCACACCAGCCAGGATGGTAACTCCCTTCTTTGCCTGTTGATCCAGAGGCATAAGGGACCCAAAGTGGCCAGGTGGCATTCTTAACTTCCAGTTCAATGGAATCAGTGATGTGTGTCCAGGTGGGAGCATTCTTCCCTTTGGAACTAAGACCTCTAGGCCTGCAGAGCATAAGGTAGAGGAGATAGGAAGCAAAAATCTTATAAGTGGTGCCACTCCCATTTCCACCCCTTGATTCCTGGATCCATGAATCCTGGCTATGGGAAAAACAACACCACATATTGGATGTTGGTTTAAAGCACATACAGCCTCCTGGAGAACATTGCCCCAACCCTGCAAGGTATTGTCACCTAGCTGACATTGTAATTGTGTCTTTAGAAGGCCATTCCATTGTTCTATCAAGCCAGCTTCTTCAGGATGGTGGGAAACATGGTAAGACCAGTGAATTCCATGAGCATGGGCCCACTGCCACACTTCTTTTGCTGTGAAGTGAGTCCCTTGAGCTGAGGCAATGCTGTGTGGAATACCATGACGGCGGATAAGGCATTCTGTAAGTTCATTGATGGTAGTTTTGGCAGAAGTATTGCATGCAGGGAAGGCAAATCTATATCCAGAGTAAGTGTCTATTCCAGTAAGGACAAAACGCTGCCCTTTCCATGTCCTTCAGGGAGGTCCCAGAAAGGGGCGGTGGTGCTGCCACAGTCCACTTTCGAGTGGCGCCTGCATATCGCGCAGAACCATCTGTAAACCAGGCACAAGGTTTCTCTTCCTCAGTCAACTGATCATAAGGAACTCCCCATGAGGCCATAGGTGTAGACTGGGAGATGGAAGGTAATGTGACAGGAGTGGAGACCATGGGCATTTGGGCCACTTCCTCATGCAACTTACTTGTGCTTTCGAGTCCTGCTCATGCTCGAACTCAAATATACCACTTCCATTTAATGATGGAGTGCTGCTGTGCATGTCCAACTTTATGGTTCTGTGGGTCAGACAACACCCAGTTCATGATGGGCAGATCAGGCCTCAAGGTGACTTGGTGTCCCATAGTTAAGCGTTCAGTCTCTACTGAGGCCCAGTAACAAGCCAAAAGTTGTTTCTCAAAAGGAGAGTAGTTATCTGCAGAGGATGGCAGAGCTTTGCTCCAAAATCCTAAGGGTCTGAGCTGTGATTCACTGATAGGGGCCTGCCAAAGACTCCATACAGCATCTCTATCTGCCACTGACACTTCAAGCACCATTGGATCAGCCAGATCATATGGTCCAAGTGGCAGAGAGGCTTGCACAGCAGCCTGAACCTGTTGAAGAGCCTTCTCTTGTTCTGGGCCCCACTCAAAACTAGCATCTTTTTGAGTCACTTGATAAATAGGCAGGAGTAGCACACCCAAATGAGGAATATGTTGCCTCCAAAATCCAAAGAGGCCCACTAGGCATTGTGCCTCCTTTTTAGCTGTATGTGCAGCAAGATGCAATAACTTATCCTTCACTTTAGAAAGAATGTCTCAACATGCCCTACACCACTGGACCCCTAGAAATTTCACTGAAGTGGAAGGTGTGTGAACTTTTGTGGGATTAATCTCCCACCCTCTAGCAAGCAAATGTTTCACCAGTAAGACAAGAGTCATTGACACTTCTTCCTTACTAGGTCCAATCAGCATAATATCATCAATGTAATGAATCACTGTGACTTGTTGTGGAAGGGAAAGCCGATCAAGTTCCCTGTGGACTAAATTATGACATAGGGCTGGAGAGTTAATGTAGCCCTGAGGTAGGCAAGTGAAGTTGTATTTTTGGTCTTGCAAGCTGAAGGCAAACTGCTTCTGGCGGTCCTTTGAAACAGGTATGGACAAAAAGACATTAGCCAGATCAATAGCTGCATACCAGGTACCAGGAGATGTATTAATTTGCTCAAGCTGTGAAACTACATCTGGGACAGCAGCTGCAATTGGAGTCACCACCTTGTTAAGTTTTTGATAATCTACTGTCATTCTCCAAGATCCATCTTCTTTTTGCACAGGCCAAATAGGCAAGTTGAATGGGGATGTGGTGGGAATCACCACCCCTGCATCCTTCAAGTCCTTGATGGTGGCAGTAATCTCTGCAATCCCTCCAGGAATGCGGTATTGCTTTTGGTTTACTATTTTCCTAGGTAGGTGCAGTTCTCATGGCTTCCACTTGGCTTTTCCTACCATAATAGCCCTTACTCTATTTGTCAGGGATCCAGCGTGGGGGTTCTGCCAGTTGCTGAGTGTATCTATTCCAATTACACATTCTGAAACTGGGGAAATCACTACAGGATGGGTTCGGTGACCCACTGGACCTACTGTGGATGGACATGAGCCAAGACTCCGTTAATAACCTGACCTCCATATGCTCCCACTCTGACTGGTGGGCCGCAGTGACATTTTAGGTCTCCTTGAATTAATGTCAGCTCAGAGCCAGTATCCAGTAATCCCCGAAAAGTCTGATTATTTCCTTTTCCCAATGAACAGTCACTCTCTTAAAAGATCCCTTTGGGGAAGGCTGAGAGAAAGATTAGCTGTAAAAATTTTTGTCAGTGTATTGGTGTACTTCCTCAAGGGGACCCGGCCTCCCCTTCATTCAAGGGGTTTTGGGTCTTTAAACTCACTCAAATCTGGGAATTGATTGAGGGACCGTGACTCTCTATTCTGGCTATTAGAGTTAGACTGTTGTTCACCTGACCTAGAATTCATCTGTTTGTATAGATTAAGTAAATATTTAGTAGATTTCCTATCTATTTCAGTCCTAGGGACACCATGACTAAGTAGCCAATGCCATAAGTCCATACGAGTCAGACTATTCTGATTACTACTTTGACTCCTCTGTCCATTACTGTAACCATGCCCACCTTGTCTTTGTCGATTTAGTGCAGCCACTTGGCCCCTACTACCACAGGGTCCAATCAGCCCCATTGTACTTAGGGGTCTTAATTCAGTTAGGGCAGTTCCCACTGTCAAATCTGACTTACATAAAATAGCAATCACAGCAGTCTTCAAGGATACTGGAGCTCCCTTCACAAATTATTTCCACACAGTTGTGGTAAAAAGTGTGTCCTCTGGACACTCCGTGTGTGGGTCTGTGGGTCTAACCTGATAAATCCACTCTAACAGGCCAATTTCCCCAAGCCTTTGGATACCTTTTTCTACAGTATACCAAGGCAGGTCTGGCAATTGAACTTGATTTAGTGTAGGCCACCTCGTAATCCATGCTTCAATAACCCAACCAAATAAACTATTAGATCCTTTCCTAACTTCTCGAGCTGAAACATTGAATGAACAATCTGTGCTCAGTGGACCCATATCAATAAACTCAGACTGATCCATCTTTATGTTCCTTGCACCATTATCCCACACCCTTAATAGCCATTCCCATACATATCCCCCAGATTTCTATACATATTAGAAAGTCAAGTAGTTCTTTTGGAGTGTAGAGTACCTCCTCCTGGGTCACACTTTGTACTTCACCTTTTGGGGCTTGCTGGAACTTAAGCATAGTTATAGGTCTAGAAGCCAGAATCGGTAGTGTGGAATTGTTCTGAGAACATTCATTATTATCTTGTAAAGCATCTGCTTCCGACGATGCTCCAGGTAATGACTTAGGCAAGGGCTCTTTAAAGGCAGCTGGGCTAGGGCTAATCTCATTAGATGGGAGTGGAGGGGCTAATGGTTTTTCTGGGCAGGGTGGTTTAGCAGACTAACATGAAGTAATCTCTTCAGATGGGACTGGTTCTGCTGGCAGGAGTGATTCAACAGAATTTAGGGGCTCAGTGTCCCTATCCCAAATCTCAGGATCCTATCTCTTCCCAATCAGTGCCCTTACCTTAACTTCAGACACCTCTCGAAATTTGCAATTGAGCTGGCGTTGTAATTCAGCCACTCTTACAATAAGACTCTGGGTTTGGTTTTCAGCAATTTCAGCTCTGTTACTACAAGAAATAAGGCTTTCTTTCAAAGCACAAGTGGAAGCCTTGAGGTCATGTATGCAGCACTTGAACCTTGACTCTGAAGCCCTGAGTGCATCTCTTTCCTTCACCAGTTTGTCTAGGGAAAGTAGGACAAACCAACAGCTTCCTTATTCTTCTCATTCTGACAAAACTGTAGAAAGTTATCACACGTTTTCACCCTGAGCCTAGCTTTTCCCAAACACCTGATCTACCAGTGGTGATATTTTGCGTATTTGTATCGCCACCTCGCTCCATGCACTAGTAGTGACGTCTTTACTGCTGGAAGCAGAGTCATCGACGTCTTTAACACTAACCAGACTTGAGAAACAATTTAGAAAACTCATCCTTACAGTTTTGTTTCTCCTGAACCACTCCTGGTACCAAACGTCTTAGGCTGGATTCTCTAGAGAAACAAAACCTGTAAAGTGTATAAATATATATGTAGAGAGAGAGGTTTATATCAAGGAAACAGCTCACATGATTGTAGAGGCTAGAACGTCCCAAGTCTATGGATCAGGGTAGAGGCCTTTCCCAAGTCACGCAGCTGCGGAAGCTGGCAAGCCCAAGATCGACAGGTCGGAGAGCAGGGCTCCCACTCACAGGCTGCATAGATGGATGAATCCCAAGTTTGGTAGATAAACTGACAGCTCAAGTCCTAAGAACCGGAGATGAGATGACATGAGACAGCCACTGGATCCAGAGAGAGCAAAAAGCCAGACAGTCTGCTTATATTCAGATGCAGGCCACACCCCCAAGGAGACTCCCTTTCATCTGATTGGCTACTCACAGTATATTTAATCATGGGAGTGATCACATTAAAACGCTGAGAATCATGGCCCAGCCAAGAAGACACACAATCTTAACCATCACATTCAGAAACTAGGATCTACATAGAAAATGGAAGTGTGTAAGAGAAGGAATAAATATATTTATTTTTATTTTCTTAGTCTTAATTGATCTAAGATAGCTGTTTAAAACAATAATAGTAACAATGTATGGATAATTCTAACATGAAGAAGTGAAATGAATGGAAGCAATATCACAAAGGATAGTAGTGAGGAATTAGAAATACCTTGTTATAAGGTACCAACCCTATACATAAAGCAGTATAGTATTATTTGAAGGCAGAGTGACAGTATGCAAAAATATATATTACAAACTCTAAAGCAAGAACTACTTTTTTAAGTATAATTGAGGAGGTGGTGCAAGACAGCAAAGTAAGTGGATGCTCCCATTCCCTCCCCCAGCAACAAACCCACTGAGCAATGACTAAAAACAAGTGCAGACTGAAATCACAGAACTCTGGATGGAAGCTGAGGTGTTGGAGAATCGAGGTGAGTCCAGAAGCTGGGGAGAAGAGGAGTGGGGATGGCACAGAAGCTGGGAGGACTTACTCACTAAAATCACAAGCACATGCTCAACGTAGCCATTTTGGGACAGGTCTGGATAGCACCCCAAACAGGGAACACAGAAAAGGAACTAATCTGAGGAAGCTGTAGCCCAATTTTTTAAGGAAGTGCAGGTTAGCTGTGGGAACTCATGGGACACGCAATTTGGAGGTGGCAAAGGGAGACTGTGATGCTGTGAGAGAGTGCTGTTGAATCTAGCTGAAGCTTAAGACAGATGGACAAAAGGATGGGGAGTAAGACCAGGAAGAACTCCAAGGACAGCAGGTAGAGGGGAATGCTTTGGACAGACAGTGACACAGAGGGAAAAAGGGCTATCCCCTGCCCACAGTGGGACACCATGGAAGAGATTCTGAAGGGGCACCCCTTAAAGAAAAACATAGAGAGCTCTCACCTTCACCTCAAGAAAGTCAAGCCCCACCACTTAACTCAGAGTATGAGACCAGCTAAACTCCCCTTCCCACACATGTGTATTGAATTCTGGAGATCAAGCATTCAGAACTGAATCAAGACTGAAAAAAGCCTAAGGATAAGGGTGCACTCTAATGCTGCTCAGAAGACAAGAAGCCCACTGACACTGGGTCAATTCTGACTGGTAGTGAATCTGTGGGGCAGAGTTGAGCTGCTTCATGGGGTTCCCAGGACTGAGTCTTTGTGGAGATGGACAGCTGCATCCTTCTCCTGAAGAGCACTAGTGGATGTCGGCTCCAGCCTTTTGGTCAGCAGCTGGGCCGTTAGCTACTGCACCACCAGGGCATCCAATTGGAAAATTTCCCACAAAAACTGGAATCCAAAATTTAAAGTAAAAAAGAAAAAAAAAAAAGAAAAAACAAAATGTCCAAATTCAACAAAAAATAGTATAACACACAATATCATAAGAGAAGAAGGGCCCAAAAAAAGCAAAAACGAAGAAGAGGAAATTTCTCCTACTGAGGCCAGACTATTGCAAAGAATTGATAATTTTCAGACTATAGTGTTAAATATGTTTAAAGAAAACAAAAAGCATACAGAAAACAAACTAGCGGAGATAAGGAAACTAATGGAGGAATAAAATGAAAGACTCAATCAGGAAATTGAAAACAAAACAAAATACCAAACAGAACTACTGGAACTGAAGAATAAACTAACTTAATTAAACAAAGCAATAGAGTCAAACAGGCAGAAAATAGAATAAATGAACTAGAAGATAAAATAACTGAACTTATCAAGTCTCAAGAGAAAGAAGAGAAGAGAACAAAGAAAAGTGAACAAACCCAAAAGGAAATATGGGACTCCATTAAGAAATCTAACATTAGAATTATTGGAATCCCAGGGTACCATTACAATAATAAGGTATAGAAACAATTTTCCAAGAGGTAATCAGAGAGAATTTTCCAGATCTGAATGGAGAACCAAGCTTGAAAATACAGGAAGCTACATGAACCTCGATTAGAAGAGACACAAAAAGATCAACTCCATACCATATCCTAGTAAAATTCTTGAAAACGAAAGACAAAGAGAGAATTCTGAAAGCAGCAAGAGAAAAATTCAATAAAACTTACCAAAGGGCTTTCATAAGATCAGTGCAAATTTCTCTCCAGAAAGTCTAGAGGCCAGAAGACAACGGAGCAACATATATACAATACTGAACGAAAACAATTACCAACCAAGAATCATTTACCCAGCAAAGTTGTCATTCAAAAATGAGGGGGGTTGGAAATGAAGACATTCCCAAACAAATAGAAGCTCTGGGTATTTGCCACTACCAGAACAGCTCTGAAAGAATTACCTAAGGGAGAACACCAAGTGGAACGGCAACAGCATTAAATAAATGCTCATGCCTATACATTGGGGAAAAATAAACAAAAAATAAGAGAGATCTCCAAAATATCCAATGATACTTTCAGGGAATAAACCCAATAATTAAGTCCCGCAAAATATATGACATCAATTTTGTAAGAAATAAGTACAAAGTTAACTTATCAAATATAGGCTGTATACTGATGTTAAAAGAGACATATCAACAGAAATGGCGAAGAGAGGAGCATATCAGGAATATTATGTTAAGGTTGTATGTTAACTGTTGTTCATACATTAAACTTTATTGCAATTGTAAGTTACATAATGTATCATATGTGGTAACCACTAAGAAATCTCCAAGAACATTCAGAAGAAAAGCAGGAAGATAGCAAAAAGACTCAACACAAGAAAGCGGCCAAATACAAACAAAAACAGAAAAATCAGAATAAAAAAACAAAGATATGAAACACTCAAAAAACAAATAGTAAAATGAGTGAGGTAAACACTTCATTTTCAGTAATAACCTTAAATGTAAATGGTCTAATCGCCCCATGCAAAAGAGAGAGAGTGACAGAATGGATAAAAAAACATGATCCATCCTTTTGGTGTTTACAAGAAACACACCTTAGGCATAAGGACACAAACAGACTGAAAATAAAAGGATGGAGAAAAATATTTCATGCAACCAGTAAAAAAAAGAGCAGTGTGGCCATACTGATATCAGACAAAATAGACTTTAAATCAAAATCTATTATAAGAGAAAAATAAGGACATTATACAGTAATAAAAGGGTCAATCTAGCAAGAAGCATAACAATTATAAATATAAATGCACCTAACAGCAATACATCAAACTACATGAAACAAATACTGACTAATATGAAAAGAGAAATAGACAACTCCACAATAATAGTAGTGGACTCCAACACACCACTTTCAATTACAGACAGAACATCTAGAAAGAAGAACAGTAAGGGTACTGAGAATTTAAATAAAACCCTAAGCCAATTGAAGCTAATGGACATAAATAGAACACTTCACCCAGCATCAGAACAATAAACATTCTTCTCCAATGCATGTGGCTCATTTTCCGGAATAGACCATATGCTAAGACACAAAACAAGTCTCAACAAATTTAAAAAGATTGAAATCATACAAAGCATCTTCTATGACCATAATGGTATGAAGCTAGAAATCAACAACAGGAAAAATAAGCAAAAAAAAAGGAAATTAAATAATACACTACTAAAAAACTATTGGGTCGTAGAAGAAATCAAAAGTGAAGTTAAAAAATTCCAAGAATAGAATGAAAATGAAAACACAACATATTAAAACCTTTGTGACACAGTAAAAGCAGTACTCAGAGGGAAATCTAAAGCAATAAATGCCTACATTAAAAAAAATGAAGACCCAAAATCTGACAACTTGAACATATACAAAAGGAAGAACAAAGGAAGTCAAAAGCTACCAGAAAAAAGGAAATAATAAAGACCAGAGCAGAAATAAACAAAATAGAAAAACAATAGAAAGAATTAACAAGACAAGAAATGAGTTATTTGAAAGGATCAATAAAATAGACAAACCGCTCATTAGATTAACAAAAAAAGAAGACGTAAATAATTCAATTAAGAAATTAAATTGGTACATTACAACCATTCCAACAGAGATTTAAAAAAAAAAGATGATAACTCATTACCATGAAAAACATTACTCCAACAAATTTGAAAACCTAGGGGAAATAGACAAAATCGTAGAAATACACTACCTACCCAAACTAACACAGAGATAGAAAATTTAAACAGACCCATTACTAAATAAGAAATTGAAAATATCATCAAAAAATTGCAACAACAATAGAAAAAAGTCCAGAACAAAATGGTTACACTGGAGAATTCTACCACTCAGAGAAGAGTTGACACCAATCCTACTCCAGCTCTTGAAAAAACATAGAAGAGGAAGGAACATCATCAAACACTTTCTAAGAAACCAGCATAACCCTGATACCTAAACCAGGCAAAGGCATCACAAAAAAAGAAACTTACAAACCAATATCCCTTATAAACATAGATGCAAAAAAATTCAACAAAATTCTAGGCAACAGACTTCAGCAACATGTCAAAAAAATCATACATCATGGTCAGTTGGGATTCATACCAGGATTACAAGGGTGGGTCAACATTAGAAAATCAGTTGATGTAATCCACCATATAAATAAAACAAAGGAAAAGAACTGTAAGATCATATCAATTCATGCCAAAAAGTCATTCAATAAAATTCAGCACCACTTCCTAATAGAAATTCTCAGCAAAATAGGAATAGATGGGAAATTTCTCAACATAATTAAGGGTATATACGCAAAACCAACAGCCAATACTATACTTAACCAAGAAAGGCTGAGAACCTTCTCTTTGAGAATGGGAACGAGACTAGGATGCCCATTATCATCACTCTTATTCAACATTGTACTGGAAGTCCTAGCCAGAGCAGAAAGACAAGAAAGAGAAGTAAAAGATATCCAAATTGGAAAGGAAGAAGTAAAACTATCTCTATTTGCAGATGACATGATCTTACACATAACCAAAAACCAAACCTGTTGCCATCGAGTAAATTTTGACTCATAACGACCCTATAGGACAGAGTAGAACTGCCACATAGGTTTTCTAAGGAGTGGTGGTAGATTCAAACTGCCGACCTTTTGATTAGCAATCAAGCTCTTAACCACTGTGGCTCCTGAAAACCCTAAAGATTTCATGGATTAGAAAACTTAACATATTGAAAATGTCAATTCTAACTAAAGTGATCTACAGATAAAATGCAATCCCAATACAAATCTCAACAACATTCTTTACTGAAATGGAAAAAAAAAACTAATGACCAACTTCATACAGAGAGGAAAGAAACCCTGAAGAACGGAAGCAATATTGAAGAAAAAGAAAAAAAAAAGCAGCAGGCTTCATACTCCTCAATATCAAAACATACTATACAGCCACTATAATCAAAACAGCCTGGTATTGATTCAGGGATATACATATAGGCCAGTGGAATAGAATTCAGAACTCAGAATTAAACCCAGCCGTCTATAGACAACTGACTTTTGACAAGGTGTCAAAGTCTATTCAGTGGGGCAGAAACGGTCTCTTTAATCAATGATTCTGGCAAAACTGGATATCCATTTGCAGAAAATGAAACAGTACACATATCTCACACCATACACAAAAACTACCTCAAAATATTTCAAAGATCTAAATGTTAAACCTAAAACCATAAAATTTCTGGAAGAAAACATAGGGAGAAAACTATGGGACCCGCTCTTTTGTAAAAATAGGATAACAAGCGTAACAAACGCACAAATAGAAGAAGACAAAATAGGTAAATAGGACCACATAAATATTAAAAATTTATGCTCATCGAAAGACTTTATTAAACGAGTAACTAGACAACTTACAGACTGGAAAAAATCTTTGGAAACAACTTATCTGAGAAGGGTCTAATATCTAAAATCTATAAGAAACTGCAAAAACTCAACAACAAAAAGACAACTCAATCACAAAATGGGCAAAGGACATGAACATAACCTTCACCAAAGAGGACATCCAAGCAGCCAACAGACTTGAAAAGTTGTTCACGATCATCAGCCACTAGAGAGATGCAAATCAAAACTACCATGAGATACAAATCAAAACTACAATGAGATACTGTCTTACCTCAGTTAAAAAGTAAAAACGAGGGCTTCAGCACACATGGATGGGTATAGGCAAATTGGTATACAAGTAGTTACAGAAGTGTACATAGGTTAGACCACACAGAAGTATCTATAGGTAATAGTAAATACAGATATGTGTGCTCAGGTATATATATTCATTTAAGACACAAATAAGGATATTTCTCAGACAATACCAAACACCTTCCAAGAATGGCTTTCCAGGGTTGAAGGCTTAGGACAATAGCCTCATGGGACAACTCAGTCAACTGACATAACATAGTTCACAAAATCATTATCTGCATCCTAGTGTGAAGAGAGCAACATCTGAGGTCTTAAAAGCTTACGAGCAGCCATCTAAGACTCAACTATGGGTCTCTACTCACCGGGAGCAAAACAGCAAGACGGTAACCAAAAGATCAGAGAAAAAAGTCTATACGAGCCACAACCTCATCTACACTGAGAACAGAAGAACTAGATGGTGCCAAACTACCACCACTGACCGTTCCGACTAGGGTCACAATAGTTGGTCCCAGATAGAATGGGAGAAAAATATGGAGCAGAATTCAAATATAT
>NW_004443996.1:7221728-7223115 GCF_000243295.1 Trichechus manatus latirostris
TCAAGGTTTGGAAAAAAATATATCAAGCTAACAACTACCAAAAAAGAGCAGGAGTGGCAATACTAATCTCAGATAAAAGAGTTTTTAAAACAAAATCCACCATAAAACACAAAGAAGGACACTATATAATGATTACAGGGATGATCCATCATGAAGACATAACCGTAATAAACATCTATATACTCAAAGACAGGGCTCCAAAATACACAAAACAAACTCTAAAGCACTGAAAAAAGAAATTGACAGTTCCACAATAATAGTAGGAGACTTCAACAGACCACTCTCAGTAAAGGACAGAACAATTAAAAAGAAAATCAGCAAAGACACAGAAGACCTAAAGGGCACAATCAGCCAACCTGAACTCGTAGATATATATAGAACACTCTACTCAACAGCTGCAAAGCACACATTTATTTTCCAATGCACATGGAACGTTCTCCAGAATAGACCACATCTTAGGCCACAGAGCAATCCTCACCAAGATCTAAACGTTGAGAAAATACAAAGTATCTTCTCTGACCACAATGCCATCAAGGTAGAAATTAACAACAAAAAGGGCAAGGAAAAAAAATCAACTACAAGGAAACTGAATAACACCTTGCTTACAAACCACTGGGTAATAGAAGAAATCAGAGATGTAATAAAAAAAAACCTAGAATCAAGAATGAAAACACATCATACCAAAACTATTGGAACACAGCAAAGGCAGTGCTCAGAGGACAATTTATAGCAATAGATCCACACAGCAAAAAAGAAGAAAGGGACAAAATCAAAACACTAACTATACAACTCAAACATATTAAATAGAACAGCAAAAAAAGCCCACAGCCACCAGAAGAAAGGAAAAAATAAAGATCAGAACAGAAATAAATGAAATAGAGAATAAAAAAGACAATAGAAAGGATCAACAAAACCAAAAGTTAGTTCTTTGAAAGAATCAACAAAATCGAAAAACCACTAGCCAGCCTGATGAAAGAAAAACAGGAGAAGACACAAATAACCCAAATAAGAAATGAAATGGGCGACATTACAACAGACCCAACTGAAATAAAAAGGATCATAAGAGAATATTATGAAAAAGTATACTCCAAAAAATATGAAACCTAGAGGAAATGGATAAATTTCTAGACACACTACCTACTCAAACGACAACAAAGTGATGATGAAAATCTGAACAGACCCATAACAAGGGAGGAGATTGAAAAGGTAAACAAACAAACAAACAAACAAAAAACCCCCAACAAAAAAAAAGCCCTGGCCCAGATCGCTTCATGGGAGAATTCTGCAAAACATTCAGACAAGAGCTTGTACCAGTACTAGTCAAGCTATTTCAGAGCACAGAAAAGGAAGCAACCCTTCCAAATTCATTCTATGAAGCCAGCATAAC
>NW_004443996.1:7223555-7224832 GCF_000243295.1 Trichechus manatus latirostris
GCTGGAAGTTCTAGCTAGAGCAATAAGGCAAGAAAAAGAAATAAACAGCCTCCAAATTGGTAATGAAGAAGTTAAAATGTCCCTGTTTGCAGATTATATGATACTATACATACAAAACCCAAAAGACTCCACAATAAATATACTGGAACTAATAGAAAGATTCAGCAGAGTAGCAGGATATAAGACAAACATAGAAAAATCAGTTGGATTCGTATACACCAATAAGGAGAACGATGAAAAGGAAATCAGGAAAACAATACCATTCATAATAACCCTTAAAAAAATAAAATATTTAGGAATAAATGTAACCAAGGATGTAAAAGACCTATACAAAGAAAACTACAAAAGACTACTGCAAGAAACCCAAAAGGATGTACATAAATGGAAAAAAATACCATGCTCATGGATAGGTAGACTCAACATTGTGAAAATTACAATTCTACCCAAAGCAATTTACAAATACAATGCAATCCCGTTCCAAATACCAACATCATTCTTCAAAGAGATGGAAAAACTTATCATTAAGTTTATATGGAAAGGGAAGAAGCTGTTAATAAGTAAAGCACTGTTGAATAAGAAGAATAAAGTTGGAGGACTCACACTACATGACCTCAGAACCTACGGTAGTCAAAACAGCCAGGTACTGGTACAACTACAGATACATTGACCAATGGAACAGAATTGAGAACCCAGATGTATATCCATCCACCTACAGTTACCTGATCTTCGACAAGGGCCCAAAGTCCATCAAATGGGGAAAAGACAGTCTTTTTAAAAAATGGGGCTGGCAAAACTGGATTTCCAGGAGTTCCGGCAAAATGGCACTCTAGGCAGAAGCACCACACCGTCCCTCCACAGCAAAGATCCAAAAAACTAACCGGAACAGAGAATACAAAAATCCTGAAATCCTAAAACATCAAATGAAGAGATAAAGAACTCAGCCAAGCACCAAATGCACTGAGAAAACTGACTGAGAATGGAGAGCAAGGAGAGATTCATGCAGAGGTCCCCTACCAGCTAACGCAGCATGGATCCACCATCCTGGACTCCTATCGGAGACCAGCAAATGGGGGTACGAGAAAGCAGCCTCACGGATCGTCCAGCGGGAGACAAAACAACCAGTACTTTGCGGTGTGCACTTTCCCACCCCCCACCCCTCTTTGTCCCGGTTCGGTCTCCTCTGCTTCCTGTGGCCACGGTCTCTTGACCGGGAAGCGCCAGCTGCTTGGATTCCACACATCCAAGCGGGTGGCTCTCTGGGTGCCATTTGTTGGCTG
>NW_004443996.1:7237276-7247176 GCF_000243295.1 Trichechus manatus latirostris
CATCTCATAACATGGATCAAACTGGAGGACATTATTCTGGGTGAAAGTAGTCAATCACAAAAGTGCAAATATTGTATGAGACCTCTATTGTAAAAACTCATGAAAAACTTCACACACAGAATGTAACAATCTTTGTTGGTTACCAGGGATGGGAGGTGTGGGGGGGGGAATACTAAATAGGCAATAGATAAGTGGTATCTTGGGTGAAGGGTGAGACAGTACACAGTACAGGGGAAACTAGCACAACTTGTACAAGGAAAGGTCATGGAAGCCCCATAGACACATCCAAACTCCATGAGGGACTGAATTGCTGGGTGCAGGGCTGTAGGGACCATGGTCTCGGGGAACATCTATCTCAGTTGGTATGACAAAACTTATAAATACAATGCTCTACATTCTACCTTGATGAGTAGTGTCTGGGGTCTTAAAAGCCTGTGAGCAGCCATCTAAGATACTCCACTGGTCTCATCCCTTTGGGAGCAAGGGAGAATGAAGAGAACAGGATAGAAGGAAAAGATTAGCCTGAAGGACTAACTGTCCACAGCTACCAAGACCTCCACCGGACTGAGTCCAGTACAGCTAGATAGTGCCCGGCTACCACCACTGACTGCTCTGACCAGGATCACAACAGAGGGTTCTGGACAGAGCTGGGGAAGGATGTAGAGCATAACTTTAACTCACAATAAAAAGACCAGATTTACTGGCCTAAAGCAGACTTGAGAAACCTCGAGAGTATGGACCGCAAACACCCTTTTAGCTCAGTGGTGAAGTTACCTCCGAGGTTCACTGTTCAGCCTGGGAGTGGACAGCCCCGTAAGACCAAATGAGGCTAACGAGGTACAGGAGTCCAGTGACAAGGGCCAGAAGGCAGAAGGGGACAAGGAAGCTGGTGATAAGGAACATGAGTTTGAGTAAGGATATTGTTGATTTGTTGTGAGATTTTTAACCATTGTCATAGGGCAACATTTGAAGTAACTGTTAAATGAGAAACTATTTTGTTCTGTAAGCCTTCATCTTAAGTGAGAATAACAGCACAATTGGAAGAGCGTAGTCTATGTCACTAAACTGTGCATGTAGAAATTTTTGAAATGGTGTATCTTTGGCTATGTGTATTTTCACCAAAATCAGGTTGAGAAGTTAGAAGGTTGATATGTTGTGGGGTTGTTAACCAATGTCATAGAACAACATGTGTAGTACTGTTTCTTGACAAACTATTTGTTCTGTAAGCCTTTCACATGAAGTACAATAAAAAAAAATAAAATAAAAAAATATATAATCCAGAAAAAAATATAAAAAAAAAAAACATAAAGTGAGAATAGCAGCACAACTGGAGGAACATAATTGATGTCACTGAACTATGCAAGCAGAAATTTTTGAAATGGTGTATCTTTGGCTATGTATATTTTCATCAAAAAAATGTCGAGAAGGGAGAGGGTTGACATGTCGAGGGGTTGTTAAACAATGTCATAAAACAATATGTGTACTACTGTTGGAGAAATTATTTGTTCTGTAAACCTTCACCTGAAGTAAAAGAAAAAAAAATTGTATTTCTAAAAGAGAAGATAAAACAGAATCACATAAACTGCTCATTTAAAACCAGAGATGGCAGAAAAAGATTGATCGGGGGGAGGAAGAAAAGCAAGGAATAAAAACACTTACATACGTGGTAGATATTAAAAAAAATATCAATAGTCAATTTCAATGGTTTAAATATAACAATTAAAAAATAGTGATTGTCAGAGAGGATTAAAATAATACAAGACTCAATTATATGTTGTCTACAAGAAATCCACTCTAAATAAAAAGACTTGGTTAGGACAAAAGTAAAAGGATGGAAAAGATATACCATGCAAGCACTAGTCAAAAGAAAGCTGGAGTAGACACATTAATTTTAGACAAAGCAGTCATCAGAGCAAAGAAGATTGTCAGGGATAAAGAAAGGCATTAAAACCTGATAAAGAAATTGAGTCTCCAACAAGATATAACAATTCTAAGCATGTATGCACCTAACAAAAGAGTATTATAATATGTTAGACAAAATCTAATAGCACTGAAAAGACAGTTAAACAAGCCACTATTATAGTTCTCCAACTTCAGCACTCCTATGTCAGTAATTCATAGATCAAGAGGCAACAAATAAGTAAGAATATAGATGACCTGAACAGCACTATAAATCATCTTCTTCAAGTTGAAATTTATAAAACACTCCACCCAATGAGAGGAGAGTGCACATTCTTCTCAAGTTTACATGGAAAATACACCAAGATAGACTACATTCTGTGCCATAAAACACACATCCACAAATTTTAAAGACTAAATATCTTACAAAGTATTTTGTCAGACCACAGTGGAATTAAAATAGAAATGGATAACAGAAAGATATCTCAGTGTGTGTGTGCTATCCTCAAATATTTGAAAATTAAACACACTTCTAAATAACCCATGGGTCAAAGAAGTCTCAAGATAAAATAAAATAAAATAATTTTTAACTAAATGAAAACAAAAACGCAACATATCAAAACTTTTAGTATGCAGTGAAAGTAGTGCTTAGAGGGAAATTTATAATATTAATTACAGAAGAAATCAGTAAAATAGAAAACAGGAAAATTATTGAGAAATCAATTAAACAAAAGCTTGTTCTTTGAAAAGATTAAAAAAAAATGCTGAATCTCAAGCCAGGCTATCCAAGAAAAAGAGAGAGAATATACAAATTTCCAATATCAGAAATGGCCATCATTACTGATCCCATGGGCATCATTAAGAGGATATTAAGGAAATACTATGGACTACTGTATACTCACAAATTTGATAACTGATAATTAAGGAACATTTTATTGAGTCACAAAATACCAAACTCACTAAAGGAGAACTAGATAATCTGAATATGCATATATCTATTAAAGAAATTGAATTAATAACTAAAAATCTTTGACAATGTTTCATCTTTACCTCTACCTAGTTCTCCTGACTCCAAAATATTTGTTTGGTTGAGTTATTTTTCTAATTACACGTTTTGTTTATATGAAGTTACTACTTACACTTCTCTTCACTCCAAGTTATCAAGTGAAAGAAATATTTTTGGTTCTCTCGTTTCGGAGGAGGAGGGTATGTCTATGGGGCCAGGAGAGACTGGGTTCTGCATACCTGAAAGTGCAAATTAACTGAGGAAAAAACCAAGGAGGTACTGAGTGAAAATCTTTAAATATTGTGTTTATTATTTCAAAAATATTTTATTACTTGTAGGATTATATTCAGAAATTAGTCTGATAATGTGAGTTGTGTTGGTTAATCTACAGAATTTTGCGTGTATGTGTGTATGTGTGACATTTTGAGCTCTTGGATCCTTGAAGCCATGATGCTGCTGTAGTTCTGGCGCTGATGATGAGAGAAGAACGAAATAAGTTGACCTCTTGTAAACAGCACTGTGTGTTCAAATAAACGATAAAGCTGGTAAGGACATGATTCAATCTACGTTCCACATCTTATAGATTTATGGGTTCATTATGGATATTTTCTTAAACCAAAATAAGGGTGAGTAATCTGAAAAAAGTATGTTTATTTTGTTGAATAGATTTGTATAATCAGGCAATCAGGAAAAAAAATGTAAAACAGAATTTCCTGAAAAATAAAATAATTTTCATGCTATATTCATAGATATAAACTAGAGTACAGCATAAAGAGAAGAATGTTTGGGCTCTTGAATTCTATAAGTTTAAAGTGGCTAGAAAAGAGCACTTTGAGAAATATTTGCAGTCTTGGAAAGGATCTATGAATTTGGATATAAATTAAGAGGGTGATTTTTCTAAAAGGCTCCTACTGTGGGAAACAAAGTACAGCACCGCATTAGTCTGGGTTCTCTAGAGAAGCAAAACCAGTGGGGGAAAAAACCCACTGTTGTCGAGTCGATTCTGACTCATAACCACCCTATAGGACAGAGTAGAACTGCCCCATAGAGTTTCCAAGGAGCACCTGGTGGATTTGAACTGCCGACCTTTCAGTTAGCAGCTGTAGCTCTTAACCACTATGCAACCAGGGTTTCCAAACCAGTACACATATATACATACACATATCGAGAGAGCGAGATTTATCTCAAGGAAATGGCTCACATGGTTGTAGAGGCTTGCAAGTCCCAAATCCGTGCATCAGGCATCAAGCTGGAGGCTTCTCCTGACTTACGTAGCTACAGAGGCTACTCAAGATTGACAGATGAGATGGGAGACTTCTGGCTCACCGGCTGCAGAGGGAGGCTGACAAATCCCAAGACTGGCAGGCCATACGGCAGACCACTGTCTCAAGTCCTGAGAACTGGAAGTCAGATGATGATGAGCCAGATGCAGGATCCAGAGCAAGCAAAAGCCAACTAGCGTTGTCAGAATGTCCATGTATATTGGATGCAGGTCAGACCCCCAAATAAACTCCCCTTACAAATGATTGGCTGATCACATCAGAACACATAATGAGGGTGACTGAATTATATCACAAAATGGATGATAACTACATCATTACATAACCTCCAAATTTCATCATTACCTAACTTCCAATCTACATCATTACAGAACTGCCAAACCACTGAGAATCATACTCCAGCCAAGTTGACACACAACTTTAACCATCACATTCCACCCCTGTCAACTTGGCACCTGTGCACATCTCCTTCGACCAAACACAATATCTAAATAAAGACAACTACAAAGTCATACTTGATACACACATGATACAACTAACATGCATACAACAAAAAATGCACTAGCCCCATTTACATGTTATATTTTATAAGTGAAGAAAACAAAAATATCTGAAGCACACTTACAAGGAAGGAATACTCATAGCAATTACAGTCCTTATTTTATACGGTCGTAATTGGTATTTAGAACTATGTTCTTCCACTACCCATTCCATATTCCGTTTGCTCTCAGCAAACACCTCAGCTGGTCATGATTCTTTGTGTGGTGGGATGACCCAAACCTTCATTCCTCAAGGGTTTGGGCCATTGGTAGTCATGTCAAAATTGAGTTGCTATAGTTTTCCATTGACTATAATCACAGGACATGGCAGTACTAAGAGATGCCCTAAGGGATCTCACTTATTCAAGACATACTTTTCTACCTCCATTATGTAGTATTAATCCAATTTCCCCTTAGTAATCAGAATCAAACACACCAGCCAATTCAGTAAGTCTTTTCTTTGCCTGTTGTTCCAAAGGCATGAGGAGCCTACAGTGGCTTGGGGGCATTCTTAACTTCCAGTTGAATGGATTCAGTGTTGTTTCTTCTGATGGGAGCACGCCTCCCTTTGTAACTAAGACCTCTGGACTTGCAGAGCGTAGGGTCACAGCGACAGGAAGCAAAACATTTGCAAGTGGGTCACTAGGGGTAATAGTGAATGATGCCACTCCCATTTTCCACCCCTTTATTCCTGGGCCCATGAATCTTGGCTACGGGAGAAACAGCACCATATATTGGATGCTGGTTTAGAGCATATTCAGTCTCCTGGAGAGCATGACCCCAACCCTGCAAGGTATTGCCACCTAGCTGGAGCCATAATTGTGTCTTTAAAGGCCATTCCATCGTTCTATCAAGCTAGTTGCTTCAGGATGATGGGGAACATGGAAATATCAATGAACTCCATAAGCATGGGTCTATTGCCATACTTCAGTTGCTATGAATTGAGTCCCTTGATCCAAGGTGATGCTGTATGGGATACTATGATGGTGGGTAAGGCATTCTGTAAGTCCACGTATGGTAGCTTCAGCACAAGCATTGCGCACAAAGAAGGTAAATCTGTATCCAGAGTAAGAGTCTATTCCAGTAAAAAGGAAATGCCACCCTTTCCCTGACGGAAGCAGTCGAATGTAATCAGCCAGGTGGCTGGCTGATCAACTTGACAAATGGTGGCATACTGGGGACTCAGTGTTGGTCTCTGCTGATGAATGATTTGGCACTCAGTACTGACTGTACACAAGTAGGTTTCGGTGAGTGGAAGTCCATTTTGCTAAGCCTATACGTAACCTCCATCCCTGCCACCATGGTCACATTGTTCATGAGCCCATTGGGCAATGACAGGAGTGGCTAGGGAAAGAGGATGACTGGTTTCCACAGAACATATCATCCTATTCACTTGATTGTCAAAACCCTCCTCTGCTGAAGTCACCCTTTGGTGAGCATTCACGTGAGACACAAATATCTTCCACTTCTTTGGCCCATTCAAAGAGGTCTATTCACATATCTCTTCCCAATACTTCCTTGTCCCTAATTTTCCAATCATGTTCCTTCCAAGTCCCTGACCCATTCACCCAAACCATTGCCAATAGCCCATGAATCTGTATACAATCACGCATCTAGTCATGTCTCCTTCCAAGCAAAATGAACAATCAAGTGCATTGCTTGAAGTTCTGCCCATTGGGAGGATTTTCGTTGACCACTGTCCTTCAAGGGGTCCCAGAAAGAGGCAGTACTGCAGCTGCTGTCCACATTCAAATGGTGCCTGCATTTTGCACAGAACCATCTGTAAACCAGGCACAAGTGTTCTCTTTCTCAGTCAACTGATCACAAGGAGCTCCCCATGAGGCCACAGGTGCAGACTTGTAGCTGGAAGGTAATGTGACATAAGTGGAGACCATAGGCATTTAGGCCATATCCTCACAAAACTTACTTATGCCTTCACTTCCTACTTGTACCCAATCTCGTATATACCACTTCCAATAATGATGGACTACTGCTATGCCTGTCTAACTTTATGGCTCTGTGGGTCAGACAACACCCAGTTCATGATGGGCAGCTTAGGCCTCATGGTTACTTGGTGGCCCATGGTTAAGTATTCAGTCTCTACTAAGGACCAGTAGCAAGCCAAAAACTGTTTCTCAAAAGAAGAGTAGTTATCTGCAGAAGATGGTCAAGCTTTACTCCAAAATCATAAGAGTCTTAGTCATCTGGTGCTGCTATAACAGAAATACCAAAAGTGGATGGCTTTAACAAAGAGAAATTTATTCTCTCACTGTCTAGTAGGCTACAAGTCAAAATTCAGGGCATCAGCTCCAGGGGAAGGCTTTCTCTCTCTGTCTACTCTAGACGTAGGTCCTTGTCATCAATCTTCCCCTGGTCAAGGAGCTTCTCAGCATAAAGACCCTGGTCCCACTCTTCTCCTGGCATTACTTTCTTGGTGGTATAAGGTCCCTATGTCTTTCTACTAGCTTCTCTCTTTTATATCTCAAAACAGATTGACTCAAGACACAATCAAATCTTGTAGATTGAGTCCTTCTCATTAACATAACTGTCACTAATCCCATCTCATTAACGTCATAGAGATAGGATTTACAACCAATAGGAAAAGCACATCAGATGACAAAATGGTGGACAATCACACAATACTGTAAATCATAGCCTAGCCAAATTGATACAAATTGATTTTTTGGGGACACAATTCAATTTGTGACTTTCTACCCTATGGCCCCCCTAATTCATGTCTTTGCCACATGTAAAATACATTCACCCCCATCATATTGTAGGAAAAGTCTTAAATCAGCTCCAACTCCAAAATCCAAAAATTCGCTCTCATCTATGAAATCTAGAATACAAGTTATCGGCTTCCAAAACACAATGGTGGAACAGGCACAAGCTAGACATTTCCATTACAAATGAGAGAAATTGGAGGGAAAGAAGGGATAACAGGCAGCAAGCAAGTCAGCAGAACATATTACATAAGCCCTCGAGGCTTTGAAAATAATCCTCTGTTTCTTGGAATTACCAGACGCAGAACACAAAAGATTAATATACAGAACTCTTCTAGAAATTAGAAAGGAAATTTGTCAAAATGTAAAAACTTCCAAAGAACACACAGACAAAGTAGTAGCAGAACTTAAAAAAGTTATTCAAGAACATAATGACAAATTTAATAGGCTGCAAGAATCCACACAGAGACAGCAATCAGAAATCCAGAAAACTAACAATAAAATTTCAGAATTAGGAAACTCAATAGAAAGTCATAGGAGCAGAACTGAGGCACTAGAAGTTAGAATTAGTGACATTGAAGATAAAGCCCTTGATGCCAACTTATTTGAGGAAAAATCAGATAAAAGAATTAAAAAGAATGAAGAAACTCTAAGAGATACGTGGGGCTCTGTCAAGAGAAATAACCTACAAGTGATTGGAGCACCATAACGGGTGGGTGGGAGGGATAAAAGAAAATACAGAGAAAATTGTTGAAGATTTGTTGACAGAAAACTTCCCTGATATCATGAAAGATGAGAAGCTATCCATCCAAGATGCTCTTCAAACACCGCATAAGTCAGATCCCAAAAGAAAGTCACCAAGACAAGTTATAATCAAACTTACCAAAACCAAAGATAAAGAGAGAATTTTAAGAGCAGCTAGGGATAAAAGAAAAGTCATCTACAAAGCTGAGTCAATTAGAAGAAGCTCGGACAACTCAGCAGAAACCATGCAGGCAAGAAGGCAATGGAATGACATATATAAAACCTTGAAGGAAAACAACTGCCAGCCAAGAATTATATATGCAGCAAAACTCTCTCTCAAATATGATGGCGAAATTAGGGCATTTCCAATTAAACAGAAGTTTAGGGAATTGGCAAAAAACAAACCAAAATTACAAGAAATACTAAAGGGAGTCCGACGGTTAGGTAATCAATGACAGCAGATAACGCAAGACTAGAACACAGGACAGAGCAACCAGATATTGACTCAGATACGGAATTCAAAAATACATCAAAGCTAAAACATTGAAAATAGGGAAACAGATATATCAATATGTAAAAAAGGACAACATTAAGACAAAAAGAGAGACTTAAAAATGCAGACATAGACTTTTCATATGGAAGGGAAGTCAAGGCAATATAAAGAAATAAAAGACTGGTATAAATTTAGAAAAATAGGGGTAAATATTAAGGTAAACACAAATTAATCTAACAATCCTACAATTCAAAATTAAAAAAAAAATATAAAGACTCAGCAAAAACAAAATCAACAACAATGAAAAAATACATAAAGAAAAATGACAGCACAGAAAATTAAGGGGAACAAAGAAACTGTGAACAACACACAAAAAAAGACATCAAAATGACAGCACTAAACTCATACCTATCAATAATTATGCTGAACGTAAACAGACTTAATGCACAGATAAAGAGACAGAGAGTGTCAGATTGGCTAAAAAGTATGATCTGTCTGTATGCTGCCTACAAGAGACGCACCTTAGACTTAAAGACACAAACAGGCTGAAACTCAAAGGATGGAAAAAAATATCAAGCAAACAACACTCAAAACAGAGCAGGAGTAACAATATTAATCTCTGACAAAATAGAATTTAAAGTAAAATCCACCACAAATAAGGAAGGGCACTATATAATGATTAAAAGGTCAATACACCAGGAGGACGTAACTATAATAAATATTTATGCACTCAACAACAGGGCTCCAAGATACATAAAACAAACTCTAACAGCACTGAAAAGAAAGTTAGACAGCTCCACAATAGTAGTAGCAGACTTCAAGACACCACTTTTGGTGAAGGACAGAACATCCAGAAAGAAGCTCAACAAAGACAAGGAAGAGTTAAATCTACAATCAAGCAACCTGATCTCATAGACATATACAGAACACTGCACCCAACAGCAGCCAGGTATACTTTCTTTTCCAATGAACGTGGAACACTATCCAGAATAGACCACATATTACACCATAAAGCAAGCCTCAACAAAATCCAAAACATCGAAATATTACAAAGCATCTTTTCTGACCATAAAGCCATAAAAGTGGAAATCAACAACACAAAAAGCAAGGAAAAAAATAAAACACATGGAAACTAAACAACACGTTGCTTAAAAACTACTGGGTTATAGAAGAAATTAAGGATGGAATAAAGAAATTCATAGAATCAAACAAGAAC
>NW_004443996.1:7247276-7248636 GCF_000243295.1 Trichechus manatus latirostris
GGCACTTCACCAAAGAAGATATTCAGGCAGCTAACAGACACATGAAGAAATGCTCACGATCATTAGCCATTAGAGAGATGCAGATCAAAACTACAATGAGATATCATCTCACCCCAACAAGCCTAGCATTAATCCAAAAAACACAAAATAATAAATGCTGGAGAGGTTCTGGAGAGACTGGAACACTTATACACTGTTGGTGGGAATGTAAAATGATACAACCACTTTGGAAAATGATTTAGAACTTCCTTAAAAAGCTAGAATTAGAAGTACCATAGGATCCAGCTATCCTGCTCCTTGGAATATATCCTAGAGAAATAAGAGCCATCACACGAACAGATATATGCAAACCCATGTTCATTGTGGCACTGTTCACAATAGCAAAAAGATGGAAACAACCTAGGTGCCCATCAACGGACGAATTGATAAACAAATTGTGGTATATCCACACAATGGTACACTACACAATGATTAAGAACAATGACGAAACCTTGAAACATTGTATAACGTGGTGGAAGCTGGAACTTATCATCTTAGGACATAGTGGAATCTGGTGGACATTATGCTGAATGAATTTAGTCAGTCACAGAAGGACAAATACTGTATAAGACCACTAATATAAGAACTCAAGAAAAGGTTTAAACACAGAAGAAAACATTCTTTGATTGTTACGAGGGTGGGGAGGGTGGGTAAGGGTTATTTACTAAGTAGATAGTAGATAGGAATCATCTTTGGTGAAGGGAATGACAGCACACACTACAGGGGAAGTCAGCACAACTGACTAAACCAAAGCTAAGAAGTTTCCTGAATACCCTCAAATACTTTGAGAGACAAAGTAGCATGGGTAAGGGTCTGGGGACCATGCTTTCAGGGAACATCCAGGTCAATTGGCAAAACAAACCTTATTAAGAGAATGTTCTGCATCCTACTTTGGTGAGTGGCGTCTGGGGTCTTAAAAGCTTGCAAGCGGCCATCTAAGATCCATCAATTGGTCCCAACCACCTGGACTAATGGAGAATAAGGAACACCAAAGACACAAGGAAAGTATTAGCCCAAGAGACAGAAAGGGCCACATAAACCAGAGACTTCATCAGCCTGAGACCAGATGAACTAGATGGTGCCCAGCTATCACTGATGACTGCCCTGACAGGGAACACAACAGAGAGTCCCTGATGGAGCAGCAGAAAGATGGGGTGCAGAACTCAAATTCTAGTAAGAAGACCAGACTTAATGGTCTGACTGAGACTGGAGGTACCCTGGTAAGCATGGCCCCCGGATTCTCTATCAGCCCAGAACTAAAACAATTTCCGAGGCCAACTCTTCAGACAGGGATTGGACTGGACTGTGGGACATAAAGTGA
>NW_004443996.1:7248736-7253661 GCF_000243295.1 Trichechus manatus latirostris
TTCAGACAGGGATTGGACTGGACTGTGGGACATAAAGTGATACTTGTGAAGATGTGCCTCTTAGTCAAGTAGATACAGGAGACCAAAGGGGCAGCTTCTGTCCAGAGGTGAGATGGGAAGGCAGAGAGTGTTAGGAGCTGGTTGAATGGACATGGGGATTCAGGGGTGGAAAGGAGGAGTGTGCTGTCACAGAATGGGTTGAGCAATTAGGGTCACATAACAATGTATGTATAAAATTTTTTATGGGAGACTAACTTGAAATGTAAACTTCATTTAAACTACAACAATAAAAAAATTTAAAAAAAAGAAAATCATCTGTTCTCTACGACCATTTACACAATGGCTCTGCCCTCCAGACTCTAGGTGTTGGCCACACTCTCCGGGTTCTGAGTGGAGGCCCCTCGACCCTGGGCTTCTTCAGCTCCGCCTTCCAGGCCTACTGGAACAGCAACTCTGCTCTCTCAGCTTTAGGTGCACCGTTCATTCTCCTAGTCCACCTGCGTGTTGACTCTACTCTTAGAAACTCCAGACGCCATCGCTCCACCCTTTGAGACCCCACAGGTTGTGGTCATACCGTTTGAGACTGAGGTAGCTTGGTTTCTCATGTTCCTTGTCTCTTCAGCTTCTGCTTACCAGTTCCTTGGCCTCATGGCCCACGTCTGCCCTGCTGGGGCAAGTGTTCCACAGCTCTGTAGCTCCACCAATAAGTGCCCGGAGGCACCACACTCCGCCAGGAAGCCTCCTGCACAAAGGCACTCAGCTCTCTCCCTCCGTCAGTCAGATCAGGGGTGTTTGCCACTGGTCTCCTGGTTCTGCTGCTGCCGTTTCTCTGCTGCTTCCATTTCTCTGCTGCTGTTTCTCACCGTCTAGGCTGTCACCAGTGTAACTGCTCTCCTCATTTCCTTCAGAGTCCTCATCAGAATTGTCTGACATCCAAATTCCACAAACAGTCTCTTCAAGGCAATCATAAAACTCTTCTAGACTCCACCAATTCAGTTTCAAAACTGCTTCCACATTTTAGGTATCTGTTAGAGCAGCACCCCACTCCAGCTACCAAATTTCTGTCTTAGTCATCTGGGTGCTGCTATAACAGAAATACCACAAGTGGATGGCTTTAACAAAGAGAAATTTATTCTCTCACAGCCTAGTAGACTACAAGTCCAAATTAAGGGTGTCAGTGCCGGGCTAAGGCTTTCTCTCTCAGTCTACTCTGGATGAAGTTCCTTGTCATCAATCTTCGCCTGGTTGAGGAGCTTCTCATTTTAGGGATCCGGAGTCCAAAGGACTCACTCTTTTCCTGGCATTACTTTCTTCATGGTATGAGGTCCCTATGTCTCTCTGTTTGCTTCTTTCTTTTATATCTCAAAACAGATTGGCTCAAGGCACAATCTAATCTTGTAGATTGAGTCCTACCTCATTAACATAACTGCCACTAATCCTATCTCATGAACATCATAGAGATAGGATTTACAACACATAGCAAAATCACATCGTATGATAAAATGGTGGAAAATCACACAATACTGGGAATCGTGGCCTAGCCAAATTGATACACACATTTTTGGGGGACACAATTCAATCCATGATAATAAGCATTTGCACTGTGATTCACCAATAGGGTCCTGCCAAAGACTCCAAACAGCATCTCTATCTGCCATGGACACTTCAAGCACCATTGGATCAGCTGGATCATATCACCAAGTGGCAGAGCTCCTTGAACAGCAGCCTGAACCTGTTGCAGAGCCTTCTCTTGTTCTGGGCTCCACTCAAAACTAGAAGCTTTTTGAGTCGCTTGATAAGTAGGCCAGAGTAGCATACCCAAATGAAGGATATGTTGCCTTCAAAATCTAAAGAGGCCAACCAGGCATTGTGTCTCCTTTCTAGTGGGCGGGAAAAAATGCAATAACTTATCCTTCACTTTAGAAGGAATATCTCAACATGCCCCACATCACTGGACTCCTAGAAGTTTCACTGAGGTGGAAGGTGCATGAATTTTTGTTGGATTAATTTCCCACCCTCTAGCATGCAAATGTTTTACCAATAACTCCAGAGTCATTGACACTTCTTCCTTACTAGGCCCAATCAGGATAACATCATCAATGTAATGGACAAGTATGATGTCTTGTGGAAGGGAAAGGCGATCAAGTTCCCTGTTGACTAAATTATGACATAGGGCTGGCGTTAATAGACCCTTGAGGTAGGAGAGTGAAGGTGTATTTCTGGCCTTGCCAGCTGAAGACAAACTGCTTTTGGTGGTCTTTTGAAATTAGAATCAAGAAAAAAGCTTTGATCAGATCAGTAGCTGTATACTAGGTACCAGGAGATGTATTAATTTGCTTAAGGAATGAAATCATTTCTGGAACAGCAGTTGCAATTGGAGTCACCACTTGGTTAAGTTTACAATAATCCATAGTCATTCTCCAAGATTCATCTGTTTTTTTGCACAGGCCAAATAGGTGAGTTGAATGGGGATGTGGTGGAAATCACCACTCCTGCATCCGTCAAGTCCTCGATGGTGGCAATAATGCCTTCAATCCTTCCAGGAATGCTGTACTGCTTTTGGTACTATTTTCATAGATAGGGGCAGTTCTAATAGCTTCAAATTTGACTTTTCCTATCGTAATAGCCCTTACTCTATTTGTCAGGGATCCAATGCAGGGGTTCTGCCAGTTGCTGAGTATATCTATTCCAATCATGCATTCTGGAACTGGCGAAATCAGTACTGTCTGGATTTGGGGACCCACTGGACCCACTGTGAGACAAATCTGAGCTAAGACTCCATTAATAACATGATCTCCATACACCCCCACTCGGACTGGTGGGCCACAGTAACGTTTTGGGTCTCCTGGAATTAGTGTCAGTTCAGAGTTACTATCCAGTAAACCTCAAAAAGCCTGATTATTTAATTTTTCCTAATGAACTGTCACTCCCATAAAAGGATGTAGATCCCTTTGGGGATGGCTGGGAGAAAGATTAACAGTATAAACTTTTGGCAATACAGTGGGCTATTTCCTCAAGGGGATCTGACCTCCCCTTCATTCAGAGGGTTATGGGTCTGTAAACTGGCTTAAGTCTGGAAATTGATTGAGGGACCGTGACCCTCTATTCTGACGATTTGTGTTAGACTGTCATTCACCTGACATAGAATTCTACTTCTATGGATAAAGTAAATATTTAGTAGATTTCTGATGTATTTCACTCGTATGAACACCATGACATAGTAGCCAATACCATAAGTCCATATGAGTCAGGTTATTCTGATTAGTGCTTTGACTCCGCTGTCCATTACAGTAACCACGCCTGCATTGTCTTTGTCAATTGAGTGCCACCAGTTGGCTCCTACCACCACCGAGTTCAATCAGCCACACTGTAGTTAGTTGTCTTAATTCAGTTAGGCAAGTTCCCACTGTCAAACCTGACTTACATAAAATAACAATCACAGCAGTCTTCAGTGATGCTGGGGCTCCCTTCACGAGTTTATTCCTCACTGTTGTGTTAAAAGGCGTGTCCTCTGGGCATTCCATATGTGGGTATGTGGGTCTAACCTGAAAAATACACTCTAACATACCAACTTCCATAAGCCTTTGGATACCTTCTTCTACAGTATACCAAGGCAGGTCTGGTATTTCAACTTGATTTAGTGTAGGCCAACACATAATCTGTGCTTCAGCAAACCAACTCAAATAAACTATTAGATCCTTTCCTAACCTCTCAAGCTGAAACATTGAATGAAGAATCTGTGTTTAGTGGGCCCATATCAATAAACTCAGACTGATCTAACTTTATGTTCCTTGCACCATTATCCAACACCCTTAATAGCCATTCCCACCAATATTCCCCAGATTTATGTTGGTATATATTAGAAAAGTCAAGCAGTTCTTTTGGAGTGTAGAGTACCTCCTCTTGGGTCATACTTGTACTTCACCTTTTGGGGCTCACTGGGACTTAAGTCTAGTTATAGGTCTAGAAGCAAAAATGGGTGGTAAGGATGTGTTCTGAAAACATTCAGCAATGTCTTACAAGACATCTGCCTCAGGTGATGCCCTAGGCAATGACTCAGACTCGTCAGATGATGACTCAGACGCTTCTCCAGGTGATATCTCAGACAAAAGGTATTCAGACAGAGCTTGGTTAATCTCATCAGTTGGAGCTTTAGGGACTAATAGTTTTACTGGTGAGGGTGGTTTAGCAGACAAAGATGGAGTAATCTCTTCAGATGAGAGTTAGAGGGCTGGCTCTGTTGACAGAAGTGATTCAATGGAAATTAAGAGCTCAGTGTTCCCAACGTCTTGATTATCTGCTCATATGTCCCCATCCTAAGTTTTATGATCTCATTTCTTCCCAACCAATGCCCCTACTTTAGCTTCAGACACCATTTGAGGTTGGGAATTCAACTGGCATTTTAATTCAGCCACTCTTATGATAAGACTCTGGGTTTGGTTTTTGGCAATATCAGCTCTGTTACTACAAGAAATAAGGCTTTCTTTCAGGGCACAAGTGGCAACTTTGAGGTCGTTTATGTGGTGCTTGAGCTTTGACTCTGAAGCCCTGAGCTCATCTCTTTCTTTCATCACTTTGTCTAGCAAAAGTAGGACCAACCAATCAGCTTCCTTATACTTCTCATTCCTATCAAATTGTAGAAAAGTATCAAGCATGCAATCACCCAGAGCCTCATTTCTCACCAATATTTGATGTATCGGTGGTGATATCTTGTGTATTTCTATTGTCACCTCACACCATGGATTAGCAGTGCCCTCTTTACTTCTGGAAGCAGACTCATCAACATCTTTAAGACTAATGAGACTTTAAAACAAATTTAGAAAACTCATCCTTATTTTTTTTTTTCTCTAGAACCACTCTTGGTACCAAATACGTAAGGTTGGGTTCTCTAGAGAAGCAAAATCATTGAGGCATATATATATATA
>NW_004443996.1:7253761-7254874 GCF_000243295.1 Trichechus manatus latirostris
CCTACCAGAACCTTTGGGACACAGCAAACGCAGTGCTCAGAGGTCAGTTTATAGCAATAAATGCACACATCCAAAAAGAAGAAAGGGCCGTAATCAAAACAGTAACCCTACAACTGGAACAAGTAGAAAGAGAGCAGCAAAAGAATCCCTCAGGCACCAGAAGGAAGGAATAATAAGAATTAGAGAAGAATTAAATGAAATAGAGAATAGAAAAACAATTGAAAGACTTAACAAGTCAAAAGCTGGTTCTTTGAAAAGATCAACAAAATTTATAAACCACTGGACAAACTGACAAAAGAAAAACAGGAGAGGAAGCACATAACCTGTGTAAGAAATGAGATGAGTGATATCACAACAGAACTAACTGAAATTAAAAGAATCATAACAAAATTACTATGAAAAATTGTACTCTAACAAATTGAAAACCTGGTGGAAATGGACAAATATCTAGAAACTCACTACCTACCTAAATTAACTCACAGAGGTCAAACAACCAAATAAACCCATAACAAAAGAAGAAATTGAAAAGTTATTAAAACACTCCCAACAAAGAAAAGCCCTGGCCCGGATGGCTTCACTGGAGAATTTTACCAAACTTTCAGAGAAGAGATAACACCACTTCTACTAAACGTATTTCAGAGCATAGAAAATGATGGAATACTGCCAAACTCATTCTATGAAGCCAGCATAAACCTGATACCAAAATCAGCTAAAGACAACCAAAAAACAAAAGAAAATTACAGACCAAAATCTCTCATGAACAATGACGCAAAAATCCTCAACATAATTCTAGCCAATAAAATTCAGCAACATGTCAAAGAAATAATTCACCATGACCAATTGGGATTTATAACAGATATGCAGGGATGGTTCGTCATTAGAAAAACAATCAATGTAATCCATCACATAAACAAAACAAAAGTCAAAAACCACATGATCTTATCAATCTATGCAGAAAAGTCTTTTGACAAAGTCCAACACCCATTCATGATCAAAACTCTCAACAAAATATGAATAGAAGAGAAATTCCTCAACATAATTAAGGGCATTTATACAAAGCCAACAGCCAACATCATCCTAAATGGAGAGACTTTGAAAGCATTCCCCTTGAGA
>NW_004443996.1:7255312-7257840 GCF_000243295.1 Trichechus manatus latirostris
AGAGAGAGAGAGAGAGAGAGAGAGAGAGAGAGAGAGAGAGAAGGAAATGACTCATGCAGTTGTAGATGCTGGCAAGTCCCAAGTCTGTGGGTCAGGCTTCAGCCTGGAGACTTCTCCTGACTCACATAGCTGCAGAGGCTGATTAACTCAAGATCATCAGGCCAGACAACAGGCTGCTGGATCACAGGCTGTATAAGCTGACCAATCCCAAGATTGGCAAGCAATAGGGCAGGCCACTAAGTCCCAAGAACCAGAGTTCAGATGATGACCAGCCAGATGCAGGATCCAGAGCAATCAAAAGCCAGTGAGCTTTGCCAAAAGGCCAAATATATTGGATGCAGGCCACACTCCCAAGGAAACTTCCTATACAACTAATTGGCTGATCACATCAGAACGCATCATGGAGGTGTTTACATTATATCACAAAATGGGGGATAAATTCATCATTACACAATTGCCAAACTACATCATTACATAACTGTGAAACCACTGAGAATCCTGGCCCAGCCAAGTTGTCACACAACCTTAACCATCACAAGCATTAAGATAAATGGCATACAATTCTGGGATAGTTTAGAGAAAGTTGTTGTGATTTAATTTGCCTTTACAATAATCATGAATATCTACTACAACTTTTTTTTTAATGGTGTATTCAAGGGGAAAAAAAGCTGGAATTGGAAGATAAGTTGAAAATTGCAAAAGACCAAAAAAAGAAAAGTCAGTAAAGAAGTAAATACAGAGTGTTTATTTTATTCAGTATGAGAAAAAAAAAGTAGATGATAAGGTCCCCAACCTGAAGGAACTTATAATCAAAATCACCATCAGTCCCAATGTTACCCAGAAGTCTTGGTCCTTTGTTAAGATATTGTAATTGCTCTGGAAATTCTGAATGATTGAAATGTAGTTTTATTAATGCTAAATGGGTATTTTGGAGGATTTCATAATTCCTAAACCACCACTTCAGAGTGCCTTCGTATACACCCTGTTTATTTTGGACCATTTTTAGATCCAGGGCTGATAATTAGCTTGGCTCTTATACATCTCTAAGGCCATAGTATTTGCTAAAATATTGGAATACTTTGTTCTAGTTGATAAAAGCCATGTCAGGCCTCAAGGTATCACCTGCTTACCCTACCCCTCCCCCCCACCATCCCAGGGCCTCCCACACTTTTTCATATTCCAGCAATTAATTGTCTAATGTCTAGAACACAGCATGAGGTATCAAGGAATATAATTCACAGCTTCAGAGAAATAATTCTCAAAAATGTTTGTCTCATTCAGAACGCCTATACACTCTATCAATATTTAGCATATTTGAAATTAAAAACTAACAAATTTTGAAATATTAATTTTAAAATAGCATTAACAAGCCCATTAAGTGTTAACATAAATAACACATATTTTATAAAAAATATTTAATTACCAAAAAAAATTAAGAGGAAGAGCAGTATTCTTTTACATTTTTGAAAAGTCCTTTAATGTAGGGCTTAATAGAAGACAACGGGATTGACATATCTGCTTCTGCATCCAATCATTTGCATGATGTTGTTTGGCTCAAGTATAGAAAAAACAAACCTGGCTCACATAGATCTGTGGTTGGAAAAGACAGGGACATCTTACTAGACTTTTAAGATAATTGTGGATACTGTTTGATGTACACCAAAACTCTACAAGTAGTAGTTTCTTAATTGTTAGTTGTGTCGAAGTCAAAACCTCAACAAATAAGGAGATTGGTTTTATTCAAACAAATTGTAAAGATGCAAAGATCAGAATGTCTCAACAGAGTGGTTTTGCCTTAGACTTTTACAGGAAGGAGTCGGCAAGTTACTGGTGGGGGATTTACAGTTGAGGCTCTTTTGCAATCAGGGGAAGTACTAGTCAGCTGAACACGAAATGTTTATCTCTGTTTCCACCTAGTTTCAAAGGAAAAAAAAGTTCTAATATTTGCTAATCACTCATGAGATAAAGGACAGGAATTTGTCTGGGGCCAAAAGAGGGTTGATCATCTGGAAAATCTTGATTCACTGAACTATATAGATCAAATTTGAAGATGTTTTATTAAATATATCCTTCAAAATGTAACATTTGTTACTATCACCACCAAATCTCATCATAAAAGTCTTTAATTATTGTGAAACTGTCAAACTCACATGGTGTATACAAATTTTCCAAAACTCTAATTTTTGCTTGACAGTTCAAATTTTATCATTGGAAATAAATACTGTCAGTTGTTTTCTGTCAAGCCACATTCCATTTACTTTTTAGAAAAAAAAAGTCTGCCAAATACTTGCCTGAATAGTTACTCAGTTGTTCTTTCAAGTAAAAAAAAAAAAAAAGTTGTCCCCAAAAATGAAAAAATATAGCTAGCTCAGCTGGCAACTCAGTTATACAAGTACTCTTCCTTAATATAACAATGATGCTTTTCATTCTGTTTAATCTTTTTTATTGTATTTCAGGTGAAGGCTTACAGAACAAATAGTTTCTCATGAAACAGTAGTACACATATTGTTTTATGACATTGGTTAACA
>NW_004443996.1:7271518-7273577 GCF_000243295.1 Trichechus manatus latirostris
CCCTGTTTGCTGGTCTCCGATAGGAGTCCAAGATGGCGGATCCATGCTGCGTTAGCTGGTAGGTTACCTCTGCATGAATCTCTCCTCGCTCTCCATTCTCTGTCAGTTTTCTCACTCTATTTGGTGCTTTGGCTGAGTTCTTTATCTTTTCAGTTGATGTTTTAGGGTTTCAGGATTGTTGTTTTCTCTGTTTGGCTTGGTTTTTCGGATCTTTGCTGTGGAGGGACGGCGTGGTGCTTCTGACTAGACCGCCATTTTGTCAGAACTCCCATGATGTTTTTTTATGCAACGAAAGTGTTTTATTTTAACGTGGCATTTCTTTTTTGTTTTTTTGTGTTTGTTTTGTTTATTGTTGTAGTTTAATTAAAAGTTTGCATTTCAAGTTAGTCTCCCATACTAAAATTTATACATACATTGTTATGTGACCCTAATTGCTCTCCCTATACTGTGACAGCACACTTCTCCTTTCCACCCCTAATTTCCCATGTCCATTCAAACAGCTCTTAACTCTCTCTGCCTTCTCATCTCATGTCAGGACAGAAGCTGTCCATTTAGTCTCATGTATTTACTTGAGCTAAAAAGCACACTCTTGACAAGTATCACTTTGTGTCCCAGAGTCCAGTCCAATCTTGTCTGAAGAGTTGACCTTGGAAATTGTTTTAGTTCTGGGTTGACAGAGAGTCTGGGGGCCATGATTAATGGGGTTCCTCCATTAAGTCTGATCATTTTACTAGAATTTGAGTTCTTCACCCCACCTTTCTCCTGCTCCATCAGAGACTCTCTGTTGTGTTCCCTGTCAGGGCTGTCATTGGTGGTAGCCAGGTACTGTCTAGTACTTCTGTTCTCAGGCTACTGAAGTCTCTGGTTAATGTGGCCCTTTCTGTCTCTTGGGCTAATACTTACCTTGTGTCTTTGGTGTTCTTCATTCTCCTTTACTCCAGGTGGTTGGAACCAATTGATGCATCTTAGATGGCAGCCTGCTAGCTTTTAAGACCCCAGAAGCCACTAACTAAAGTAAGATGAAGGATATTTTCTTAATAAACATTTTTATGCCAATTTACCTAGATTCCCCTGAAAGCATGGTCCCCAGACCTTCACCCTTGCTACTCTGTCCTTTGAACAGTTTGATTGTATTCAGAAATCTTCTTATCTTTGGTTTAGTCCAATTGTGCTGAGTTCCCCTGTAGTGTGTGAGGTCCTTCCCTTCACCTAAGATAATTCTTGTTTACCATCTAGTTAGTGAATAATGCTCACCCTTCCTATCCACTCTCGTAACCATCAAAGAATGTTTTCTTCGTTGTTTAAACCTTTTCTTGAGTTCTTATATTAGTGGTCTTACACAATATTTGTCCTTCTGTGTCTGACTAAATTCATTCAGCATAATGCCCTCCAGATTCCTCTATGTCCTAAGATGTTTCAAGGCTTCATTGTTGTTCTTTATTTTTGTGTAGTACTCCATTGTGTGAATATACCATAATTTGTTTATCTTTTTGTCCATTGATGGGCATCTAAGTTGTTTCCATCTTTTTGCTATCATGAACAGTGCTGCAATGAACATGGGTGTGTATATATCTGTTCGTGTGATGGCTCTTATTTCTCTAGGATATATTCCAAGGAGCAGGATTGCTAAATCCTATGGCACTTCTATTTCTAGCTTTTTAAGGAAGCGCCAAATCAATTTCCGAAATGGTTGTACCATTTTACATTCCCATAAACAGTGTATAAGTATTCCAGTCTCTCCACAACCTCTCCAACATTTATTATTTTCTCTTTTTCAATTAATGTTAGCCTTGTTGGTGTGAGATGGTATCTCTTTGTAGTTTTGATTTGCGTTTCTCAAATGGCTAATGATCATGAGCATTTCTTCTTGTGTCTGTTAATCACCTGAATGTCTTCTTTGGCGAAGTGCCTGTTCATATCCTTTGCCCATTTTTTTTAATTTGGTTGTCTTTTTGTTGTTGAGGTTTTTCAGTATCTTGTAGATTTTAGAAGTTAGACTCTGATTGGATTTGTTGTAGCCAAAATTTTTTTCCCAGTCTGTAGGTTATCTTTTGACTCT
>NW_004443996.1:7273905-7276424 GCF_000243295.1 Trichechus manatus latirostris
TTTATGTCTGGATTCTCAATTCTGTTCCGTTGGTCTATGTATCTGTTGTTGTACCAGTACCAGGCTCTTTTGACTACTGTGACACTATAACAGGTTCTAAAATCAGGTAGTGTGAGGCCTCCCACTTTGTTCTTCTTCTTCACTAATGCTTTACTTACCCAGGGCCTCTTTCCTTTCCATGTGAAGTTGGTGATTTGTTCCTCCATCTCATTACAAAGTGCCATTGGAATTTGGATCAGGATTACACTGTCTCTGTAGATCGCTTCGGGTAGAATTGACATTTTCACAATGTTTGGTATTCCTATCCATGAGCAAGGTATGTTTTTCCACTTACACAGGTCTCCTTGGTTTCTTGCAGGAGAGTCTTGTAGTTTTCATTGTATAGGTTTTACATGTCTCTGGTTAGATTTAATCCTAAGTATTTCATCTTCTTGGGGACTATTGTAAATGGTATTAATTTGTTAATTTCCTCGTCGAAGTTCTCTTTGTTGTTGTAAAGGAATCCAGAAGATTTTTGTATGTTTATCTTGTATCCCAAAACTTTGCTGAAATCTTCTATTAGTTCCAGGAGTTTTCTTGTGCATTCTTTGGGGTTTTCTGTGTATAAGATCATATCATCTGCAAGTAGGGATACTTTTAGTTCTTCCTTACCAATTTATGCCTTTTGTTTCTTCTTCTAACCTAACTGCTCTGGCTAGGATCTCCAGCTCAATGTTGAATAAGAGTGGTGATAGAGGGCATCCTTGTCTGGTTCCCGTTTTCAAGGGGAATGCTTTCAACGTCTCTCCATTTAGGATGATGTTGGCTGTCGACTTTGTATAAATGCCCTTAATTATGTTGAGGAATTTCCCTTCTATTCCTATTTTGCTGAAAGTTTTTATCAGGAATGGGTGTTGGACTTTGTCGAATGCCTTTTCTGCATCAATTGATAAGATCATGTGATTCTTGTCTTTTGTTATATTTACGTGATGACTTTGTTTTTCTAATGTTGAACCATCTCTACATACCTGATATAAATCCCACTTCATCATGATGAATTATTTTTTGATATGTTGCTGAATTCTATTGTCGAGAATTTGGTGAGGATTTTTACGTCAATGTTCATGAGGGATATTGGTCTGTAATTTTCTTTTTTGTGCTGTCTTTGCCTGGTTTTGATATCACGTTTATGCTGGCTTCATAGAATATATTTGGGAGTATTCCATCATTTTCTATGCTCTGAAATACCTTTAGTAGTAGTGGTGTTAACTCTTCTCTGAAATTTTGGTGGAATTTTCCCATGAAGCCGTCCAAGCCAGGACTTTATTTGGGAGTTTTTGGATTACCATTTCAATCTCTTCTTTTGTTATGGGTTTATTTAGTTGTTCTACCTCTGTTTGTGTTCATTTAGGTAGATAGTGAGTTTCTAGAAATCTGTCCATTTCCTCTAAGTTTTCAAATTTGTTAGAGTACAATTTTTCATAGTATTCTGTTATGATTTTGTTAATTTCAGTTGAGACTGATGCGATATCACCCATCTCATTTCTTATATGGGTTATTTTTTTCCTCTCCTGGTTTTTTTTTGTCAGTTTGGCCAGTGATTTATCAATTTTGTTGATCTTTTCAAAGAGACATCTTTTGGTCTTGTTAATTTTTCAATTGTTTTTCTATTCTCTATTTCATTTAATTCTTATCTAATTGTTATAATTTCCTTTATTCCGGCACAAGAATGTTTCTTTTGCTGCTCTCTTTCTACTTTTTCCAGTTGTAGGGTTAATGTTTTGATTTTGGCCCTTTCTTATTTTTGGATGTGTGCATTTATTGCTATAAACTGATCTGTGAGCACTGCTTGTGCTGTGTCCCAAAGGTTCTGGCAGGATGTGTTTTTATTCTCATTTGATTCTTTGAATTTCTTTATTCCATTCTTAATTTATTCTATAACCCAGTAGTTTCAGAGCAAGGTATTGTTCAGTTTCCATTTGTTTCATTTTTTTCCTTGCTTTTTCTGTTATTGATTTCTACTTTTATGGCTTTATGGTCTGAAAAGATGCTTTGTAAAATTTCAATGCTTTGGATTTTGTTAAGGCTTGCTTTATGGTCTAATATGTGGTCTCTTCTGTAGAATGTTCCATGTGTGGTGGAAAATAAATTATACTTGGCTACTGTTGGGTGGGGTGTTCAGTAAATGTCTATGACATCAAGTTGGTTGATTGTAGCATTTAGATCTTCTGTCTCTTTATTGAGCTAATTTCTGGATGTTCTGGTCTTCACCGAAAGTGGTTTGTTGATGTCTCCTACTACTATTGTGGAGCTGTCTATCTCTCTTCTCAATACTGTTTGAGTTTGTTTTCTGTAGTTTTGAGCCCTGTCATTAGGTGTGTAAATATTTATTATAATTATGTCCTCTTGGTGTATTGACCTTTTAATCATTATGTACTGTCTTTCCTTATCCTTTGTGGTGGATTTTACTTTAAAGTCTATTTTGTCAGAGATTAATATTGCCACTCCTGCTCTTTTTTGAGAGTTGTTTGCTTGATATA
>NW_004443996.1:7276524-7293025 GCF_000243295.1 Trichechus manatus latirostris
TTTTTTTTTTTTAATCCAATCTGCCCCTCCCTGTCTCTTTATTGGTGCATTTAGTCCATTTACATTCAGCATAATTATTGATAGGTATGAGTTTAGTGCCGTCATTTTGATGTCTTTTTTTGTGTGTTACAGTTTCTTTATTCCACTTAATTTTCTGTGCTTAGTCACTTTTCTTTACGTATTTTCTTTTCATCTTTTTCATTGTTGTTGATTTTGTATTTGCTGAGTCTATATTTTTTTTTTATTTTGACTTGTATGATTGTTAGTTTCCTTTGTGGTTACCTTAATATTTACCCCTATTCTTCTAAGTTTGTACCAGTTTTTTTTTTCTTCATATCACCTTGACTTCCTCTCCATATGAAAAAATCTATGTGTACATTTTTTAAGTCCCTCTTTTTTGTTATAATGTTGTCATCTTTTACATATTGACATCTCTGTCTACTTATTTTCAGTGTTTTAGCTTTGATTTATTTTTGTGACTGCCCTATGTGGGTTGATATCTGGTTTCTCTGTCCTGTGTTCTAGTCTTGGGTGGGGTTCCATGAACATCTTGGCTAGTTATCTTCTCATCTTTCACGATATGAGGGAAGTTTTTTGTAAACAAATCTTCAGCAATTCTCTCTTTATTTCCTGTTATCCCATCCAGTTCTTGTATTCCAGTAACTTGTAGGCTATTCCTATTGATAGAATGCACATAATTCTTAGGGTTTCTTCATTTTTTAAAAATTCTTTTATTTGATTTTTCCTCAAATAAATTGGTGTCAAGTGCTTTATCTTCAGTCTAACTAATTCTGACTTCCATTGCCTCAATTCTGCTCTTATGAGTTTCTATTGAGTTGTCTAATTGTGAAATTTTATTGTTAATCTTCTGGATTTCTGATTGCTGTCTCTCCACGGAGTCTTACAGCCTGTTAAATTTGTCATTATGCTCTTCTCTAGTCTTCTTAAATTCCTCTATTGCTTGGTCTGCATTTTGCATAATTTCCTTCCTGATATCTGAAGTGTTCTGTATATTAATCTTTTGTATTCTGCCTCTGGTTATTACAAGAAATTTTCTTCCTCTGGAAAATTTTTAGAGTCTTTATTTTGGGAACTTGCTGAGGCCTTCATGGTCTGCCTCTTTATGTGATTTGATATTGACTATTGTCTCCGAGCCATCAATAAGTTATTTTATGTTTGCTTATTGTGCCCTAGCTTCTTGTTTTGTTTTGTTAGCCCAATCACCAGTACCCCTGAAGCTCTAATGTCCTGCCACCTGGTGGCCAGAACTGCCACTAAGTATGTGAGCCCAGGATTCGCCACTCCTCCTGTTTCGATTCAGCTTGGGTGTCCAGGTAGTTGGCCACCAATTGTGTGGTGCAGGTTCTCACTTACAGTTCTAGACAAGCTTGGGTGATTGGTGTAGGCACGGGCATCCGGCTGCAGCAGGGGTACACAGGCTGAGCAAGGCAGGGGGCCGACGGCCACCTCTAATTCTCTAGGAGGAAAGTGTGTCCATATTCCCTAGAGCATGTAAATGGGTGGTTTTTGCAGCCATACTATGAGCGCTTAATGTTGTTGGCTGTAAGGACTAGGGGACACCTCTTATTCTTGGGCCCCTGTCGTAGGTGGCTAGGTGGCGTGGGTGAAGTCACCAGTCCTCAGACCTCTCATGTGGGTAGATGAAGACCCTGCTTACTGGGTAGAGCAGTGTCAAATATCATGAACCTGCCACTTCACAGCTGAAACAGTTGAAGTTAGACTTCAGGTATAAACCGTTGCACTGTGGTAGTGAGGGCCTATGCTGCTGAAATGGGCCCACACAAGTCTATGTGGGGGAAAGGCACTCAAAGTCTGTGGACCCATTATGCCTGTGCCTAGGCAAAGGAGATGTCCTTACCCTGAGTTCCTGGCGTAGGGAAGCCAGCAGATTATTTTCCCCTATTTGTTAATTTATTCACTCTCCAAGGCTGGGAGTATGGCTCAGGGCACGTGATGGGTCCTACTTCCAGCTCAGGGGACTCGGCAATTGCTGAAGTTGATCCCAGTCCCAGTGTAGAGCAAGGAGCGGGGAGGTAAATGGGAGAGAGATTTTTCCCTAAGTGGGGTGTTTTTGATCTGCGTGGTAGGCCAGATGCAAGTATTTATCTTTCGCCGATCAGGGGCTGCTTCTCACTGCTTCTGGATGGCCGAGTAGACTCTCTGCCTCTGGGTGTCTCCTGATGCAGAAAACCTACTTGGCATTTTTTAACATAGAATATTAAGTATATATGTTCTTAGGTGTAGGTTCAATAAAGTTGATATATTTTACTGTATAAACAAAGATATTCTCACAAGAATACGGCTGTTTTTTTTTTCTTCCTGCGAGCATTTGGAGGTGAAGAATGCAATGACTACTAGTACAGCTGAGTGTCACTGCCTAGATTTGCTCTTGTATCATTTACAAATGTCAACACAGGGAAAAAGGAAAATAATGTTTTAATGTTATTATTAAAAGAGAGTTGACATTACAGAACAGCTGACATTGTCCAGGAACCCCTATTATCTCTGTTCTGCACTTAGAATTGCTGCTCTAGGGCAATGATTCTCATAGTTTAATGGGCATAAAATCACCTGGAGAGCTTTTTAAATGCAAGTTCTTGTTCATTAGGTCTGGAATAGGTCTGTGATCCTGAGTTTCTAATAATCTCCCACATAATGACATTCTACTGGTATCCTGATTACACTTTGAGTAGCAAGATTCCAGAGTAACCATTATCAACTATTTCAAATGTATATCTGTTCAGACCTCAAGTAGAGATCAAGCATTAAGTAGTTTTATTTGTTATTTTATTTTTCTGCTTGTGCTGGTGGTGAAGTTACTCTCAAAAAGCAAAAGTGGTGATTATTAAATTTATTAATTTAATACTATTAATTTAATCTATTAATATAGACCAAATTGTAAAAAAGTGTTGAAAAGCAATTTAAAAAATGCATCACATGTACTTTTATCTATTTATATATTTATTTGCGTTGTCTTTTTTTAATTTATTTTATTTTTTGTTGTTGTTATTGAGAATATAGACAGCATAACATAAACCAGTTCAACAATTTCTACATGTACAATTCAGTGATATTGACTATATTCTTCAAGTTACGCAACCATTTTCACCCTCATTTTCCAAATTGTTCCTCCCTCATTAACATAAACTCACTTTCCCCAAGCTGTCTAATCTTTCTAGTTGCTGTTTCCAATTTGATCCCATATAGATAATTCTCAAAAAGAACACAATGCTCAAGGTAGACATTCCTTACTAGCTAAGCTAAACTGTTGTTTAAGAAGACTTTAGGGGATATTTTTGGTTTAAGTTTTAAGATTATCTCAGAACATTCATTTTGGCGTTTCCACCAGCCTCCTTGGCTCCAGAAAGTCTGGATTCCATGAGAATTTAAATTCTGTTCTGCATTTTCCCCCTTTTAATCAGGACTCTTCTACAAAATCTTTCATCAAAATGTTCAGTAATGGTAGCTGAGAACTATCCAGTTCTTCTGGTCTCATGGTGTCGTAGGCTGGGTTCTCTAGAGAAGCAAAACCAGTAAAGTGTATAAATACATACAGAGAGAGATTTATATCAAAGAAACAGCTCATGCGATTGTAGAGGGTGGAAAGTCCCAAGTCCTTGGATTAGGATAGAGTCTTCTCCCCATTCACATAGCCCCAGGGGCTGGCAAACCCAAGATCGGCAGGTGGGAATGCAGGGCTCTTGCTCACAGGCTATGAATATCAACGAATCCTAAGATTGGCAGACAAGACCACAAGGCTTCTCTTGATTCACGTAGCCACAGGAGCTGAAGAACTCAAAATTGGCAGATCGGAGAGCGGGGCTCTGCTCACAGGCTGTGAAGATTGACGAATCCCAAGATTGGCAGATAAGCTAATAGCTCAAGCCCAAGAACTGGATGTCAGATGAACAGGAGGCAGCCGCAGGATCCAGAGTGAGCAAAAAGCCAGAACCTCTGCTTATATTTGGATGCAGGCTACACCTCCAAGGAAACTCCCTTTCAACAGATTGGTTACTCACAGCAGATTCAATCATGGGAGACATCACATATAAACACTAAGAATCATGGCCCAGCCAAATTGACACACAATCCTAACCATCACAGTCAACCCCTTCTCAACTTGGCACATGTACACATATCCTAAAACCATACATAATCTCTGAATAAAGATAATTATAAAGTCATACTTGTGCCTAACATAATACAAGTAACACACGTACAATAAAAAATGCACTAGCCCTGTTTACATCTTATATTTTATAAATGGAGGAAACAAAAATACTTGATGCACACATACAAAGCAGAAATACTTATAACAATTACAATCCTCATTTCTGCAACTTATCACATGGCTGTAACTGGTATTTAGAACTACCTTCTTCCACCACCTATTCCATATTCCCTTTGCCCTCAGCAAGCACCTCAGCTGGTCATGGTAATTTGCCTGGTGGGGTGACCCAACCCTTCATTCGTGAATGGTCTGGGCCATTAGTAGTCATTTCAGAATTGCGTTGCTGTAGTTTTCCATTGATTTTAATCACAAGGCATGGTAGTATTAACAGACACCCTAAGGGATCTCTTGCATTCCAGACATACTCTTCTTTACCTCCATTATGTAATATCAATCCGATTCTCTCCTGATAATCAGGATCAATCACACCATCCAGTATGGTAACTCCCTTCTTTCCCTATTGAACCAGAGGCATAAGCATCCCAATGTGGCCAGGTGTCATTCTTAGCTTCCAGTTCTATGGAATCAGTGAAGTGTCTGCAGGTGGGAGCATTCCTCCTTTTAGAACTAAGACCTCTAGACATGCAGAGCATAAGGTCAAGGGAACAGGAAGCAGAAATCTTGCAAGTGGGTCACGAGGGGTAATAATGAATGGTGCCACTCACATTTCCATCCCTTGATTCATGGACCCATAAATCCTGGCTATGGGAGAAACAGTACCATATATTGGACGCTGGTTTAGAGCATAAACAACCTCCTGGAGAACATTGCTCCAATGCTGCAAGGTTTTGCCACCTAGCTGGCACTGTAATTGTGTCTTTAGAAGGCTATTCCATCGTTCTATCAAGCCAGCTGCTTCAGAATGTTGGGGAACATGGTAAGACCAGTGAATTCCATGAACATGGGCCTACTGCCACACTTCATTTGCTGTGAAGTGAGTCCCTTGATCTGAGATAATGCTGTGTGGGATACCATGACAGTGGATAAAGCATTCTGTAAGTCCATGGATGGTAGTTTTGGCAGAAGCATTGTGTGCAGGGAAGGCAAATCCATACCCAGAGTAAGTGTCTATTCCAGTAAAGACAAAACGCTGCCCTTTCCATGATGGAAGTGGTCCAATGTAATCAACTTGCCACCAGGTTGCTGGCTGATCACGTCGAGGAATGGTGCCATATTGGGGACTCAGTGTTGGTCTCTGTTGCTGGTAGATTGGGCATTCAGCAGTGGCTGTAGCCAAGTCAGCCTTGGTGAGTGGAAGTCCATCTTGCTGAGCCCATGCATTACCTCCATCCCAGCCACCATAGACATTTTGTTCATGAGCCCATCGAGCAATGACAGTAGTAGCTGGAGAAAGAAGATGACTGGTTTCCACAGAATGTGTCATCCTATCCACTCGATTGTTAGAATCATCCTCTGCTGAGGTTACCCTTTGGTGAGCATTCACATGAGACACAAGTGTCTTCACTTAATTTGGCCCATTCAAAGAGGTCTATCCACATACCTCTTCCCCATAAATCCTTGCTTCCAATATCCCAATAATGTTCCTTCCAAGTCCCTAACCATCCAGACAAACCAATTGGCCACAGCCCATGAATCAGTATACAGTCAAACATCTGGCCGTTTTTCCTTCCAAGCAAAGTGAACAACCAGGTGCACTGCTCAAAGTTCTGCCCATTGAGAGGATTTCCCTTCACCACTGTCCTTTAGGGAGGTCCCAGAAGGGGGTTGTAGTGCTGCTGCTTTACATTTTCAAGTGGTGCCTGCATATCCCACAAAACAGTCTGTAAAACAGGCACAAGTTTTCTCTTCTTCAGTCAACTGATCATAAAGAACTCCCCATGAGGCCATAGGTGCAGACTGGGAGATGGAAGGTAATATGATAGGAGTGGAGACCATGGGCATTTAGGCCACTTCCTCATGCAACTTACTTGTGCCTTTGGGTCCTGCTCGGGCCCAATCTTGTCTATACCACTTCCATTTAATGATGCAATGCTGCTGTGCACATCCAACTTTATAACTCTGTGCATCAGACAACACCCAGTTCATGATGGGCATTTTAGGCTGCATGGTGACGTGGTGTTCCATGGTTAAACATTTAGTATCTACTAAGACCCAGTAACAAGCCAAAAATTGATTGTCAAAAGGAGAGTTGTTATCTGCAGAGGGTGGCAGAGCTTTGCTCCAAAATCCTAAGGGTATGCACTGTGATTTACAAATAGGGGCCTGCCAAAGACTCCAAACAGCATCTCTATCTGCCACTGACACTTCAAGCACCATTGGATCAGCCAGATCATATGGCCCAAGTGGCAGAGCAGCTTGCACAGCAGACTGAACCTGTTGCAGAGCCTTCTCTTGTTCTGGGCCCAACTCAAAACTAGCAGCTTTTCGAGTCACTTGATAAATAGACCAGAGTAGCGCACCCAAATGAGGAATATGTTGCCTCCAAAATCCAAAGAGGCCCACTAGGCGTAGTGCCCCCTTTTTAGTTGTGGGAACAGCCAGATGCAATAACTTTAGAAGGAATGTCTTGACATGTCCCACACCACTGGACCCCTAGAAATGTCACTGAGGTGGAAGGTCCCTAAATTTTTGTGGGATTAATTTTCCACCCATTTACGCAAATGTTTTACCAATAAGTTCAGAGTCATTGACACTTCCTCCTCACTAGGTCCAATCAGCATAATATCATCAATGTAATGGATCAGTGTGACATCTTGTGGAAGGGAAAGGTGATCAAGTTCCCTGAGGACTAAGTTATGATATAGTGCTGGAGAGTTGATGTAGCCCTGAGGTAGGCAAGTAGAGGTGTATTGCTGGCCATGCTAGCTGAAAGAAAACTGCTTCTGGTGGTCCTTTGAAATCAGTATGGTGAAAAAGGCTTTAGTCAGATCAATAGCTGCAAACCAGGTACCCGGAGATGTATTAATTTGCTCAAACAATGAAACTACATCTGGAACAGCAGCTGCAATTGGAGTCACCACCTGGTTAAGTTTTTTGATAATCTACTATCATTCTCCAAGATCCATCTGTTTTCTGCACAGGCCAAATAGGCGAGTTGAATGGGGATGCGGTGGGAATCATCACCCTTGCATCCTTCAAGTCCTTGATGGTAGCAGTAATCTCTGCAATCCCTACAGGAATGTAGAATTGCTTTTGGTTTACTATTTTCCTAGGTAAGGGCAGTTCTAATGGCTTCCACTTGGCTCTTCCTACCATAATAGCCCCTACTCTATTTGTCAGGGATTCAATGTGGGGGTTCTGCCAGTTGCTGAGTGTATCTATTCCAATTATGCACTCTGGAACTGGGGAAATCACTACAGGATGGGTTCAGCGACCCACTGGACCTACAGTGAGATGGACATGAGCCAAGACTCCATTAATAACCTGACCTCCATATGCCCCCACTCTGACTGGTGGGCGACAGTGACATTTTGGGTCTCCTTGAATTAGTGTCAGTTCAGAGCCAGTAACTAGTAATACCCCAAAAGTCTGATTATTTCCTTTTCCCCAGTGATCATTCACCCTCATAAAAGGCTGTAGATCCCTTTAGGGAAGGCTGGGAGAAAGATTAACAGTAAAAATTTTTGTCAGTGTATTGGTGTCCTTCCTCAAGGGGACCTGGCCTCCCCTTCGTTCAAGGGGTTGTGAGTCTTTAAACTTGCTCAAATCTGGGAATTGACTGAGGAACCTTAACTCTCTATTCTGGTGATTCAAGTTAGACTGCTGTTCACCTGACCTAGAATTCATCCATTTGTACAGATCAAGTAAATATTTAGTAGATTTCTTATCTATTTCACTCCTAGGGACACCATGACTAATTAGCCAACACCATAAGTCCGTAGGGGTCAGACTATTCTGATTACTGCTTTGACTCTCCTGTCCATTATTATTACCACGTCCACCTTGCCTTTGTTGGTTGAGTGCAACCACTTGGTTCCTACTACCACAGGGTCCAATCAGCCCCATTATAGTTAGAGGTCTTAATTCAGTTAGGGCAGTTCCCACTGTCAAATCTGACTTACATAAAATAGCAATCACAGCAGTCTTAAGGATGCTGGAGCTCCCTTCACAAATTTGTTCCTCACCATTGTGGTAAAAGGTGTGTCCTCTGGGCACTCCATGTGTGGGTCTGTGGGTCTAACCTGATAAATCCACTCTAGCATGCCAATTTCCCTAAGCCGTTGGATACCTTCTTCTACAGTATACCAAGGCAGGTCTGGTACTTCAACTTGATTTAGTGTAGGCCACCTCGTAATCCATGCTTCAGCAACCCAGCCAAATAAACTATTAGATCCTTTCGTAACTTCTCGAGCTGAAACATTGAATGAATAATCTGTGCTCAGCGGACCCATATCAATAAACTCAGACTGATCCAACTTTATGTTCTTTGCACAATTATCCCACATCCTTAATAGCCATTCCCACACATATTCCCCAGGTTTCTGTTTGTACATATTAGAAAAGTCAAGCAGTTCTTTTGGAGTGTAGCATACCTCCTCCTGGGTCAAACTTTGTACTTCACCTTTTGGGGCTCACTGGGACTTAAGCCTAGTTATAGGTCTAGAAGCCAGAATCGGTAGTGTGGAATTGTTTTGAGAACATTCAGGGTTGTCTTGTAAAACATCTGCCTCAGGCGATGCCCCAGGCAATGACTCAGGCAAGGGCTCTTTAGAGGCAGCTGGGCTAGGGCTAATCTCATTAGATGGGAGTGGAGGGGCTAATGGTTTTTCTGGGGAGGGTGGTTTAGCAGACAAACATGAAGTAATCTCTTCAGATGGGAGTAGTTCTGCTGGCAGGAGTGATTCAACGGAATTTAGGGACTCAGTGTCCCCAGCTTTCTGATTATCTGCCCGTATGTCCCCATCTCAAATTTCAGGATCCCATTTCTTCCCAATCAATGCCCTCACTTTAACTTCAGACACCTGTTGAGATTGGCAATTGAGCTACGTTGTAATTCAGCCACTCTTACAATAAGACTGTAAGTTTGGTTTTCGGTAATTTCAGCTCTGTTACTACAAGAAATAAAGCTTTCTTTCAAAGCACAAGTGGAAGTCTTGAGGTCATTTATGTGGCACTTGAGCTTTGACTCTGAAGCCCTGAGTGCATCTCTTTCTTTCACCAGTTTGTCTAGTAAGAGTAGGACCAACCAAACAGCTTTCTTATACTTCTCATTCTGACAAAACTGTAGAAAGATATCAGACATGTGTTCACCCCGAGCCTCACCTTTCACCAATACCTGATCTACTGGTGTTGATATTTTGTGTATTTGTATCACCACCTCATGCCATGGATTAGTAGTGCCATCTTTACTGCTGGAAGTAGAGTTATCAACATCTTTAAGACTAACCAGACTTGAGAACCAGTTTAGAAAACTCATCCTTACAATTTTGTTTCTCTAGAACCACTCTGGGTACCAAATGTCATAGGCTGGGTTCTCTAGAGAAGCAAAACCAGTAAAACGTGTAAATATATATAGACAGAGATTTATATCAAATAAACAGCTCAGGCTTTTGTAGACGGTGGAACGTCCCAAGTCTGAGGATTAGGATAGCGGCTTCTCCAGATTCACGTAGCCTCAGGGGCTGGCAAACCCAAGATTGGCTAGTTGGAAAGCCAGGCTCTTGCTCACAGGCTGTGAAGATCTACAAAACCCACGATCAGCAGATAAGGTGATAGCTCAAGTCCCAAGAACTGGAGGTCAGAAGAACAGGAGGCAGCTGCAGGATCCAGAGTGAACAAAAAGCCAGAAAGTCTACTTATATTTAGATGCAGGTCACACCTCCAAAGAAACTCCCTTTCAACTGACTGACTACACACAGCAGATTCAATTATGGGAGTGATCACACATATAAACACTAAGAATCATGGCCCAGCCAAGTTGACACACAATCCTAACTATCACACATGGCAAATGTGGCAGTTGTTCATGGAGGCAATTAGCCACACATTCCACTTCCGCCTCTTATTTAGACTTTCCTTCTTCTTCTGTTTCTCCAGGCAAATAGACACCAGTTGTTGTGACTTGGATGGCCACTTGCAAGCTTTTAAGATCCCAGGCATTATGCAATGAACTAGGAGGTAAGACAGAAACACTAGACATAACATTAGGCCCATTAGCAGGGATGTCCCATGAAACCATGTTCCTAAACATCCAAACCAAGAAACCAAATCCCCTGCTGTGTTTGGTTGTATATAAGCAGCTTCATCAGCTGCTCTTTATTTTTGTTGTTGTGGTGGTAAATATATCTATCACATAACTTTTGCCAATTCAACTATTTACAGGAAAAAATCACATTGATTAATAAGAGTTGCACAGCTGAGTAATGTAATTGATGTCAACAAGTTGTACACCTGTAAAAAGTTGAAATAGCAAATTTTATTCTTTGTCTTTTTTTTAATGATCAAGTTGTTGAAATTAAATCTGCATGAAGCCACAGCTAGAGAAAAAACTCCTCCTTTGGTAATGTAGAATTTCTCTTTCCTGTTCTCTACATTCTGATATGAAAGATGTAGAGCAACTCCACAAATTTGGCCTTATCTATTCATGTTGATAATTTATGAGGATCATTCATTTTTAATGTATATTCTATTGTTTTATGAGCCAAAAAGTGAGAAGTCAGGGAAGTGTTAGAACTGTTTCTTTGAATTTTCATTTTCACCTAAAGCACAATAAAATTGAAAAAAGTTTAAAATGTTATCCGTATATCTTCTAAAAATCATTTCCCATACCACCAGTGGTTATAATACCATGCTTTGGGAACATTGAGCTAGTTATCCAAGACTGTACTATAATTTAAGAAAAAGTTGGGCAAAACCTCATGCTTCAGACATACCAGTCTTTTTTGGCTATTAAAGTCCTTTTCCACTCAAAGTGTCTGTGATTCTACTCCTATGATGATTTATAAAATGAATGATTTCTCCTTGGCAATGACTTGAGCCTCTCAGTTCTTACATGTCATGTAAGAATAACAGCAAACCTTCCTTAAGCCCAGGATGATGAATTACCAGGTACAGTATTGTGGAAAGAGGAGGGGTTACTGAAATAGACTGCACTGGGACAAAGCACATAGCATAACATGTCTCATTGGATCTTTATATACCAAATTTCCCCTTCAATTGCCGTGGAGTTTCAGGACAAAGTGTCATTTGCAAAAGAGCTCTCCTCTTGTTATCAATAAATAAATGAATGTATATCTTAGTTAGAACCTATTTCTCATTATTTCTCTGAAGCATTTGATATAGATTTGATCATATTCCATTATACTCCAACAAGAGATTTTGTGTTTGTTTGCTCTCAAATGACAAGTATCAGGTCTTTAAAATATTTGTGTAGAGGCACTGTTCACCTGTATCACTCCTGTGAAGAAAAAGAGACATTTCTTCACCTGCCTATGGAAGATGAGAGTAGGAAGTCATAAAAGTAAAAGCAACCAAATGGATAGTTAAGAAGCACAAACAATATGGTAAGCTTTGAGCTTACTCAATATTTAGAGGGGGAATATTATCGCAAATATTCCATGTCTATTATCCTTTATACCTGAGTTTTAAGGAGACCTGGTTGCGCAGTGGTTAAGGCTGGGCTGCTAACCGAAAGGTTGGAGGTTCAAACCCACCAGGCACTCTGGGAGAGAAAGACAGTCTGCTTCCACAAAGATTACAGCCTTGGAAACCCTATTGGGCAGTTCTATTCTTGTCCTACGGGGTCGCTATGAGTCGGAATCAACTCAAAGTCAATGGGTTTGGTTATATCTGTGTTTACAATGTGCACCATAGCTAAATAAACACCACAAAACAGAATTATCTGGAACCCCTTTTCCTTTTTCCTTAGTCTTAAAAAAAATTGTCATTTGGGTTCTAGTCCCTTCCCGATAACAAATAGGAAATATTCAACAACTTCAAAAATACTATAATATATATGTTACAAGAAAGAACCTCGTGTATTTTAGTATCACGGTTTCTCTCAACACAGAAACACAGCATTCTATTTTCAGTCATTGCTTGTGAATGGGGATGTGGTACTGTGGTATAGGTTAGTTAATCAAATAAGCTAATAGAAAGTGAGCATATTTACCATAGCCAAATTGCTGGTTCTCAAAGGCTTGGAATACAATGAAATACAATTAACATGAAAGCTATACTGAGCATATATTGAATCTTGCTTTGATGATTCAGAAGACACTTCATGACCTTTCAGTGCTTCAGGGTCATCATTATGAACTTCAATTCACGCTGAAGTGTGGAAGTGTAAGCTAATTAAGGATTCCAGTTGATAACCTGGTGGACAGACAACACATAGCTGACTATACTGGTGTCTAAAGAGCAGATAGATTTTTTTTCTATAGTTCTTCCTCTGCTGCACCTAATGAAAGAACATTTTGGAAGGATTTGGTTTTGTTGGGTAAACTAAAGCAAATATTCACTCATTTACCCAAAGAGATTTACTGAGAAATCAGTATATGTCAGTTTCTATTTCATGAAGGGGATAACAAAGAGGAATCTCTGTAATGTGTGCATGAATCTCTGTAATGTGAGTGCTCATAGCTAGAAATAAATAAAATAGTATGCTGAAAAAGGGATTGCTTATTTGTTTATTTTATCTGTTCTGGGCATAGGAATACTGAGTTTAATATAGTTAGAAAGTTCTACCTGGTCTATGTAACTCAATAGCACTAGGACTTTATGAAAACAGCAAAAAAAAAGTATGTTGGGGTTAATTAGACTTTCCATCTAGTCAAGTATATTCAGTTCACTATAGCATTGGATACAGTATGAATATGAAATCTACACAGTGACATTTTGAGATGAGCTTCCAGTGAGTTTCTTGCCACTAAATATCTGGAAGAATTTTTATATGTGTGACTGTTAGGATAGTGTCTATTCTGGTACAGTCTAGATTGGTCTCTTCCAAGTTCTGCTGACCTGCATTTCCCACAATATTATACCATTTGTGTTGAATTGATCTCTCTCCTATTTAAGGATCCTTATATTAATTTGTAGATTATTATTTTAAATCTTTACTTATGTGATTGACTCAAGTTCAAGTACAGATTTTTATTTTTATTATTACAAATTTCCTGACGATTTTATTTCACTTTTATAGCCCCTGTAAAATGTTAGTTTCCTTCTTTCCTTGTTAAATATAATCAAAAAAACAAATTCGTTGCTGTCGAGTTGATTATGACTCATAGCGACCGTATAGCAGAGAGTAGAACTGCCCCATAGGGTTTCCAAGGAGTGACTGGTGGGTTCAAATTGCTGACCTTCTGTTTAGCAGCTGAGCACTTAACCACTGTGTCACCAGGGTTCCGTTAAATACAGGAGTACTTTAAGTCTTTGTTTGTTGGGTTCTGTATCTCTCTGCCTAATCCAATCACTGCTTCCTGCCTGAGTATTTTATTTGTGTTCTTTCTCATACTGCCACAATACGAGTTCTGAGGAGTCTTGTATATATTCTGTTCCCTTTTGTAGCAAGAAGCAAATGAGTCCCAAAGGGAAAAATGTTCTTTCTGTTTTCCTTCCCTCATTAATCAATGCCAAGGCATATCTTCTGTATCACACAATTAAATATTAATTTTTAGCTCAGGGCATTTCTGTTTAACTATATCACACTAAATATTACATAGCTTTTATAAGAACAGTTCCTTCTCCCAAGAAGGAATAAGACGGGTATCAAATATTAGTTGAAGATATCTGCTTGGGATGCATACAGATAGATGTATATGTGAAACTTATGTCTACTTTATCAAGCAGAGTGGTCATGGAAATTTCCTTCAGTTTCCTCAATAGTAAAAATGTGGATAATATTGCCATTACCACATAGGGTGATTTGGTCTATCTCGGGGACAAAGTAAAGACGTGTGGAATGAATTCATGCCATGTATTGGCTCATAAGTTGTGCTCTGTTAGTTGATTTAGAACTGATCAACTCAGATGATCATGAAAGGTCCAATAAGAGGGTATCAACCTCCTAATTTGTTCAGTAACAAGTGCTGGGACATTACACAAGTCAAATGACATCATGGTGAGAGGAATAACAGTTAAGATCTCAGGTCTGATGTCAGGCAGACTTGGTTTGAGTTCTAAAACTGCTAGTTACTAACTGTGGGACATTTAATAAGTTACTTAATCCTCTGTAAAAGGGAGATAATAATACATTCTACATAGGATTGTAGTTGTTGTTAGTTAGTTGCCATCCAGTCAGGTCTGACTCATGGAAATCCTATGTATAAAAAACGAAACAATGCCCAATCCTGCAAGGATTCAATTAGTTGATGTAGGTAAGGTGCTTTTCACAGTGCTGAACACTTAGTCATTACTCAGTTAGTAGTAGCTATAATATTACTGGAGCCCTGTTGGCACAGTGGTTAAGAGCTACGTCTGTTAACCAAAAGGATGGCAGCTTGAATCCACCAGCCACTCCTTGGAAACCCTTTGGGGCAGTTCTATTCTGTCTTATACGGTCGTTATGAGTTGGCATCGAGTCGATGGCAACGGTTATACATATATATTACTATTTCAGTTACTGATAGTTCCTATAATATTCATTAGAAAATAAGATTTAAAATGATGATGAGAAGATCCAGTAACTTTGCTTTTCCTACAGACTGAAGGCAAAGGCTCAGGAAAAGTACAATGAAGAATGGCAGCCTATACTATGGAAGAGTAGTGAGACTTAAAAATGATTCCCTCTCATTTTCTGCTGAACTTTTATACAATCAAAGAATGTATCTATGTCTGCATATATTCAATCATTAATTAATTCAACAAATATTTACTAAGCATCTACTCTATGCTAGTACTATGCTTGGTACAAACACTTAGACTGTAACAGTAACACAAGACAGCCTGTAACAGTAACACAAGACAGATAATTATCCCTACTTCCCTGGAGCTTACAGTATAGTGCGGGAAAATATTAAAGCTTAAATGGACCTTAAAAGGTTTATCTAATCTAATATTTTCCAAACCATGCTTTGCAAAATGCTAGTACACCATGAGATATTCATAGATGTTTGATAAATTTCAAATACCTTTTTTCAACAACATAAACGGCAGTTATACACATGGACTATGCCGATGGAATACACAAGAGTCAAATCGACTACATCTGTAGAAAGATGCAATGGAGAGGCTCAATATCATCAGTCAGAACAAGGCCAGGGGCTGACTGTGGAACTGACCATCAATTGCTCATATGCAAGTTCAAGCACAAGCTAAAGAAAATTAGAACAATTCCACAAGAGTCAAAATATGACCTTGAATATATCCACCTGAAGTTAGAGGTCTTTCCAAGATTAGATTGATGCATTGGAAATTAATGACTGAAGACCAGAGGAATTGTGAGATGACATCCAGGACATCATAAATGAATAAAGAAAAAAGTCATCAAAAAGACACGTAAAAAAGAAAAGACAAAAATGGGTGTCAGAAGAGACTATGAAACTTGCTCTGAAGGTAGAGCAGCTAAAGCAAGTGGAAGAAATGATGAAGTAAAAGAGCTGAACAAATTTCAAAGGGTGGCTTGAGAAAACAAAATAAATATAATGAAATGTGCAAAGACTTGGAGTTAGAAAACCAAAGGGGAAGAAAACTCTTGGCATTTCTAAAGCTGAAATATCTGCAGACCAAATTCAAGACTCAAGTTGAAATACTGAAGGATTATATGGGCAAAATGTTGAATGATGGAGGAAGCATCAAAAGAAGATGGAAGGAATACAGAGTCACTGTACCAAAAAGCATTGGTCAACATTCAACCATTTCAGGAGGTAGCATATCATCAAGAACTGATGATATTGAAGAAAGAAGTCCAAGCTGCACTGAAGGCATTGGTGATAAACGAGGCTCCAGGAATTGACAGAATACCAATTGAGATGTTGCAACAAAGGAATTCAGCGCTGGAGTTGCTCACTCATCTATGCAAAGAAATTTGAAAGACAGCTACCGGGCCAAACAACTGGAAAATATCCATATTTGTAACCACTCCAAAGAAATGTGATCCAACAGAATGGGTAAATTATTGAACACTATGATTAGTATCACAAACAAATATTTTTTTTTAATGTACTTCAGGTGAAGGTTTACAAAACAGATAGTTTCTTATTAAACAGTAGTACACATATTGTTTTATGACATTGGTTAACAACCCCACAATATGTCAACCCTCTCCCTTCTCGACCTTTTTTTTTGGTGAAAATATACATAGCCAAAGATACACCATTTCAAAAATTTCTACATGCACAGTTCAGTGAC
>NW_004443996.1:7298893-7314372 GCF_000243295.1 Trichechus manatus latirostris
CTTATCCACTCTGTCCCTCTCCGTCTCTTTATGGGTGCATTGAGTCCATTTACATTCAGTGTAATCATTGATAGATGTGAGTTTATTGCAGTCATTTTGTAGTGCTTTTTTTTTTGTAGTGCTGACGTTTTCTTTGTTCTTCTTACTCTCCTGTGCTGAGTTACTTTTGTTTGTGGATTTTTTTTCATTTCCTTTGTTTTTGTAGGTTTTGCTTTTGCTGAGACTTTATGTTTTTCCTCATTATTTTTATAAGTATGTTTGTTAACTTTCTTTGTGGTTACCACGAATTTTACCCTTATCTTTCTAAGTTTGAAGCAGTCTATTATTACTTGGTATCACCTTGCCTTTGTCTCCATTAGAAGGTTTTATATGTACAGCATTTATTCCCTCTTTTATAATTCTGATGTTGTTGTCATTTACAGATTAAGTGCTCTGATTCCCTGTTATATTTCTTTTGTTTTTGGATAGTCCTTGAGAGTTCATTTCCTAGATAGGTATCTGGCTGGTACGATCCTGTGTCCTAGATTTTGCCTGTGAGCTGAAGTTGTTTGTTCTCAGATTGAAGAACTCCCTTTAATAATTCTCGTAAGTTTGGTTTGGTTTTTACATATTCCCTCAATTTCTGTTTATCTGGAAATGTCCTAATTCCACCATCATATTTCAACGAGAGTTTTGCAGGATATATTATTCTTGGCGGACAATTTTTTTTTTTCTTTCAGAGTTTTATATGTCATCCCACTGCCTTCTTGCTTGCATGGTTTCTGCTGAATAATCTGTGCTTAGTCTTATTTTTATCCTCTGTATGTGACTTCTTGTTTTTCACCAGCTGCTCTCAGGATTCTTTGTTTGTCTTTGGTTTTGGCGAGTGTGATTATGATATGACATGGTGATTTTCTTTTGGGGCCTCTCCTATATGGGGTTCGTTGAGCTTCTTGAATGACCAGCTTTTCATCTTTCATGATATTGGGGAAGTTTCCTGTGAGCAATTCTTCAATGACCCTCTCTGTGTTTTCTGTTTTCTCCCCCACTTCTGGAACTCCAACCACTTGAAAATTTTTGGTTTTGATTGTATCCCACAGAACTCTCAGGGTCTCTTCATTTTTCTGTATTCTTTTTTGTGAGTTTTCCTCAGAGTTTTATCTAACTGTATTCAATTCCACTGATCATGTCTTCCTTCCACCATTTCAAATCTGCTTCTCAGCCCTTCTATGACACCGTCCATTTCTGAAATCTTGTTTTTTTTTTTTTTGGATTACTAATTGTTGTTTTTGTATAATTTCTAGCTGTGAATTTATTTTGGCATTTTGTTTCTGCCTTATTTTCCTGAAATCTTCCAATTTTTCATCTGTATTTTCCATGAATTTGTCTGGCTTTTTCATGAATTTGTCTATTTTTTCCTCATTTTTGTCTGCTTTTTGCTTCAACTCTTGGATAATTCTGAGTATTAGAGAATTGAATTCCCTATCAAATAGTTCTAGTGCCTTTTCTTCCATGGGAAGGTCATCTGGTGTTTTATTTTGGGCACCTACTGGAACCATCCTGTCCTATTTTTGTAAGTGTTTTGATATTGTCTGTTGTCTTCGGGACATTCAGTAGTTATTTTTCTCTTTTATTGTTTGTAGATTTATTTTTTTATCCTTTATTTTAGTTGGCTATGTCTGAGCAGGCTTGCTGTGTGTTCTTTGTTGTTTGCTTGTCTGTGGGCACGATATTTTTCATCTCCTTCTCCAATTGGTTGGGTCAGTCCCTCGGATATGGTACAGCAGGGCAGGTCTAGCTGAAGAGGAGTTACTGGGATGGGTTTTTTGTGGCACTTACTACAGCCACCAGGGCAGGTTAGTAATCAGTGCAGAGCAGGTTCCAGTAGGCCATGCCTGTGCTGCTTGGTGCTGTGATGTTAAACGTATGGTGCAGGTAGACAGGATGTAGGAGGAGATTGTTATGTGTGGAACTAAGTTGGATATGGGAGAGAGGAGAGAGGAACAGGAACCAAAAACTTGCAAACAAAAAAGAGTGCTAGGGGAGTTTGCCATTGGAGTGGAGACATGAGAGAGTATGAAATGGAGAAAAAACAAAAAGTGGAAGAAGAAGAAAAAAAGGAAAGAATGAATAAATACAAGTCACAAAGAAAAATGAACAGCAAAGCTCCCAGGGATCCCACCGGTGTGGCTATGAGGTCTGTGGATGTTGTTCTCAGGTGTTGCAGTACAGCCTGGCTAGAAGGCACAGAGGTATTTAGTGCCAGGTATTCAGGGAACAGAAAGAGAAGGAAGGTATAGAGAGATGAGAAACTAGGTAATGAACAAAGACAAAAAGGGAAGAAGAGGGAAAAAAAACAAATTAAAAAGAAAACAACAAGAAAAGCCCCCCCCCAAAAAAAAAAGAAAAACCCATGAGAAAAGAAATGCCCTCGGGGATCCCTCTGCATGTCTGTGCAAGCCGAGGGGGTAGGTTCCAAGCTGCACAGCACTGTCCAACCAGAACAAGCTCCCAACACAGGAAAAGGAAAAGAAAACAAACAAACAATTCAAAACAAACAAACAAAAGCCCCGGAATCCCACCAGCGTGGCAGCCCAGACCAGGAAGCAGTTCCACACTCGAACGGAGCTCTGCAGCCCCTCAGGAAAAAGCAAAGATGGCACACAGAGCCAGGTATTTGAGTGAAAGGAGAGGGAGGTTGTGAGAGGTAAGAAAGAAATCAAAAGAAGCAGAAAAAAAGCAACACCAGCAGCCAACAAATGGCACTCAGAGAGCCAGACAGTGCGGGCGGGTGGAATCCAAGCAGCTGGTGCTTCCTGGACAAGAGACTGTGACCGTGGAAAGCAGAGGAGGCCAAGTGGGGGTGAAGAAGGGTGGGGGGTGGGAAAGTGTATATCGCAAATTACCGGTTGTTTTGTCTCCCGCTGGAAGCTCAGTGAAGCTGCTTTCTCATACCCGCTATTTGCTGGTCTCTGATAGGAGTCCAAGATGGAGGATCTGCACTGTGTTAGCTGATAGGGGCCCTCTGCATGATTCTGTCCTTGCTCTCCATTCTCTGTCAGTTTTTTTCACGCCGTTCAGTGCTTAGCTGAGTTCTTTATCTCTTCATTTGATGTTTTAGGATTTCAGGATTGCTGTTTCCTCTATTTGGCTTAGTTTTTCATATCTTTGCTGTGGAGGGACGGCGTGGTGTTTCTGTCTAGAGCACCATTTTGCTGGAAGACCTCCAAACAAATAAAATTTGGCTGAGGATAATTCATAAACGATTACAGCAATATAACAACTGGAAAATGCCAGAAAGTCAAGCTGGATTCAGAAGAGGAAGTGGAACGAGGGATAACATTGCTAGTGTCAGATGGATTTTGGCTGAAGGTAGAAAATACCAGAAAAATATTTACCTGTATTTTATTGACTATGCAAAGGCACTCGACTGTCTGGATCATAACAAATTATGGATAACTTTGTGAATAATGGGAATTCCAGAACAGTTAATTGTGCTCATGAGGAAACTGTACATAGACGAAGAGGCAGTTGTTCAAACAGAACAAGAGGATATTGCATAGTTTAAATTCAGGAAAGTCGTGTGTCAGGGTTGTATCCCTTTACTATACTTATTCGATCTGTATGCTGAGCAAATAATCCGAGAAGCTGGACAACGTAAAGAACAACTCAGCATCAGAATTGGAGGAAGACTCATTAACAACCTGTGATATGTGGATGACACAACTTTGCTTGCTGAAAGCAAAGAGGTCTTTAAGCACTTACTGATGAAGATCAAAGATTGCAGCCTTCAGTATGAATTATACCTCAACATAAGGAAAACAAAGATCCTCACAACTGGACCAATAAGCAACATCATGATAAACGGAGAAAATATTGAAGTTGTTAAGGATTTCATTTTACTTAGATCCACAATCAACACCCATGGAAGCAGCAGTCAAGAAATCAAAGGACACATTGTGTTGGGAAAATCTGCTGCAAAAGACCCCTTTAAAGTGTTAAAAAGCAAAGATGTCACTTTGAGGACATGGGTGTATCTGACCCAGGCCACAGTGTTTTCAATGGCCTCACATGCCTGGGAAAGCTGGACAATGAATAAGGAAGACTGAAGAAGAATTGATACTTTGGTGTTGGTGAAGAATATTGACTATACTATGGACTGCCAGAAGAAGGAACAAATCTGTCTTGTAAGAAGTACAGCCAGAATGCTTCTTAGAAGCAAGGATAGGAAGACTTTGTGTCATGAACTTTGGATCTGTTATCAGAAAGAACAAGTCCCTGAAGAAGCACATCATGATTAGGAAACTGGAGGGTCAGCAAAAGAGAAGAAGTCCCTCAATGAGATGGATTGGCACAGTGGCTGCAAAGATGGGCTCAAGCATAGCAACAATTATGATGATGGTACAGGACTGGGCAGTGTTTCATTCTGTTGTACATAGGGTCACTGTGTCAGAGCCATCTTGAAGGCACCTAACAACAACAACTAATGATAAAATTTGAGAAATTTTGTATATCACCCAAATTGGCAATTCATAATATGCATTAGTGCATTAAATAGTCTGAGAAGTACTTCAGTAATAAACCGTGGTTCAATCCAGCATTTAAAAATGTATTTGAACACAGAAACCCTTTTTCTGCAAAATCTGTTAATATCTCATGGGATATAATAGATTCATGGAATGCAATTTGAGAAATTCTGGTGTTTTTTAACCATCTTACTTTGCAGGTGAAATAATTGAAGTTTAGAGAACAGAACTAATTTCTCATGTATTACATAGTTTATCATTAGATGAGTAGGGGAGTAGAAGCTCAGTCCAAGGTTCTTTCCACCTCGCCGTATCAGTTCCAAGGAATAGAATACTCTTTGCTTTTAGGGCTTCAAACTGGTTTTAAAACATTCAGTCATGGCCAAATGAAACAAGGGTAGTGTATGCTTTGCATAAACACCAAATCTCTTGCGCATTGGTTTTTGACTGAGTAGGAAACAGGCAATGGAGCCCAGCTCAGAGATGGCAGCCGATCACACAGCTTTGAATGTTTGATTTATTTTGCGAATGTCCACACCACAAGTTTAACCTTGAGATGATTCAAAGGACAAATTCCATGATCCACATCAGATCTTTCTTGAAAGTCAGAAATTTACCAATGATAAATTATAAATTTAAAACATATATTATAATTTGAATTATAAAACACATTTTATACTATAATTATAAATTATCAAAATAACTTGATCCATAACTCCATGTGAATTGCTCAAAACAGATTGCCTGGCTATCTTAAAATGCGGGATTTTTAACCAAACAAGAGAGTTTTAGCTTCATTTTTTGAGAAACAAAACCATCCTTGTGTATTAGGGTGTTTGGCTATCTTGTTGAGGATTTAGCACAAATCAGCACTTCTCACTGTACTCCTCCAAGTACAAAAAGAGTTATTGGTACAGGAATTTTATTTTATTTTGTTTTAATTTTGCTCTTTTACATTGGAAAGAAAGAATGAAATGGTAGTTATTAAATGTAAAGTTTCACAATTGAGCAATTTCTCGTTTTTTGTTTTTATGAACTCTTACCATAAATACTAGTCACAAAATCTAAATGTAATTTGATTATCTTCTTTTTAATAAGATAAAATAAATATAGAAAATAAATAAGAGGGTGAGAATGGAAAACAGCTCAGTAATAAAGAGAACAGTAGCAAACTCTTACTGCTCTTTGGAAAGAGTAGTTTTAACAAAGTAAGCAAGAATCATTTTCTCTGGTTGCGTGTTGATTCCCCAGCGTGCTCTCAGTAAGTAATTAGAATGGCCCACTGAATGTCAGCATCAGCTTGTTTATTCTCATTATTTTATCATTTTAAAAACCCTCTAGGTGATGAGACATGCAGTATAGAACATAATTACCATTATTAGCATACTAATTGGACACAAAAATAGGCCAACTACAAGGTAGCCAGCTGAATAATTTCACATTAATCAAACACCATGGTGAACAAGCCTATTGTTAAATTGACAGCTACCATAATTGGCAATATTTCGCAGTGAAATATCAGAATTTCCTTGTAATATCTCTGCAGTGTCATATAATTTAGTAACTTCCAATGTTCCCATCTTTAAGTGTGTACCCCTAGTTCAGGTTCAAGAAATCATCATGATAAGAATACTAGTCTTTTAACAACTGGCCTAAGCGTTTAAAAAGAAACTTATTGGCTTTCAGTAAGAGATATGAATGATAGTCAAACAAAAAGCTACCAATTTAGTCACATGTTGCTATATATTGTGGGTTATTTCTAACCTAAATATGTATTCTTCTAAATTCAAGTCTTTTGACCACATTAAAGGTCTATAGAGGATGGCTACTTTATAAAACTGCAAGTACGATTTTTTTAAAAACAGTTTCTGTTGATTCTGACTTGTGGCGACCCCATGTTTGTCACACTAGAACTATGCTCCATAAGGGTTTCAATGGCTTACTTTTCTGGAAATAGATTGCCAGGCCTTTCTGCCTTTCTTCTGTGATGCCTCTGGGTCGACTCAAATCGCCAACTTTTTGGTTAGCAACTGGGTGCATTAACCGTTTGCATGATACCTAGCAGTAATCCCCCACTTAACAATGTACCATTTCCCTGCATCAGCAGTTATGAACTCTAATTTCTCCATGCCAGCAGTTTTTTTTTTTTCCTTTTCTTCAAGTAAATAGAGCTGGCTTAGACTAAAATATTTTGTCAGTAGAAAATAACCATTATGAAGATTTCTCGTGATACCATTTTCATCAGATTACCTGCCAATTCAAATATCATTAATGACCACCGGCTGCCCTCTGGAACCAACTCTCAATTGAGCAGTATTAAAGGCTTTCTGCAATCTAACCCCAGCAGGTCTTTTTCGCTGCTCCCCAAAATCAACCCTCTGCTCCAGCAAGTCAATCTAATTTTTGCCAGTCATACATGCCATACTTCTCTTTTGCTCATGTTTTTCTCCTCTGGAATACCTGTCCTCTTCTTCTGTACTTCTGCTAAACCCCCTTCTCCTAAAAGGTTAGTTCAAATCCCTCCTCCATGATGTCTTCCTTACTACTACATCCTAGAATTAGCTTTCCCTCTGCTAGGCTTCTATTATGTTTACTATTTATTTATTATTCATTCATTCAAAAAAATGGTCACCTATTAAATTCCAGCCACTCTCTCTGGCACTGAAAAGACAAAAAAAAAAAACCTTTGGCATGGTTCCCCTTGAAGTTTCACAAGTGTGGTCCTATTACTTATCTACATTATAAGTTTTTGAGAGTAAGAACACTGTCTTAAATTCCTGTTGTACCCTTCATTAGCTGAGCACATAGTAGATGCTTCAGAAAAATGAAACAAATGTCTCTATTAGTTTTCTTTTCCTATCAGTCCTATTGAAGCTACCTATCATCCAATTTGGAACCTACTTGTACTTAGTTCAACTTCACTAACTCCCCCCTCCCCCTGCATCATTCTTCTGGTAATACTTTTCACTGATCTTTCTATGGCCTGGTGGGTAAGGCAAGCACTGAGCAGGAAAATTTGCTTCTAGCCTGGGCCTGCACTGAAGTTTATTTTGTCCCTCCGTTTCTCTGTGCCTTAGTTCCTCCATCTATAAGATAAAAGTGTTGGACTAGGTTAATAGTCCACATATCTGACTGGATTTCAGAATCATCTGAAAAACATTTTAAATGTACAGATAGCTATTGGATTAGATCAGTGGTTCTCAACTCTGGTTGTACTTGGAATTCTATGGAAAGGTTTTTAAAAAACTACTGCTCTGTACCACACACACACGCTACCCAAGTCCAAGACCAATTTACTCAATTTCTGACAGTGGGACTTGAGTATGAGTTTTTTCTAAAAGACTAGCCCAGGGGAATTTAATGTGCAACCAGTGTTGAGAACAGCTGGACTACATGGTTTCTAAGAACATTTCCAACTCTGATTTTCTATGACTTTGTAGTTTAAAAAGCATGAAAGTAATTGAGTTTCTAAACATTAACAACATTTATGTGTACAGCAAGACACTTTTAAAAGTCTATTTTTAGTATTTGGTGAAAATCTAATCTATATAAATTTTGAAAGAAGGAAATATCAGTTTGAATCAAAATGGCTATTTTCTAAATTAACACATAGTCTGCTTCGGTTAAGGAATTAAATAGAGATTGAATATCAGTTTGTGATTTATGAAGGTGAAGAGAAATAGGATTCATGAATAGGCACAAATCTCATTCTTGACAGAAAGTAGTGGACCTTTGTAGATACATTTACTCCTGTGCTTTTGCCTTTTGCATCTATTTGTGCTGTATGAACAGAGTCCGCAGATTGGCATTTTCCCTGACTATAGCTCTGTACCTAGAGTGGACCTAACTGAGAGAGATATTACTTGTGAACCTCAGGGGAGAGAACTGTGGAATGCAGCACACAGCTACCCATGGGAGGTGTATTAGTTATAATACACCTAATCTCCTGTGAGAGAGATCCAAAATCAAATTAATAGTTGCATAAAGGAAATAGAAATATACCTTGATCTCACACAGAGTCTAGGTTGGGGATCCAGGACTGTTTTGGCAATTCCACAACCATCAAGGACTCAGGTTCCTTCGACATTGTCTCACCACTGTCCTAGACATACAACTTTCATCTTTTGATCCAAAATGGCTGCTTCAGCTTTTACCATCATGTTAACATTCCGTCTAGCGGGATAGAGGAATGGTGAAGGAGAGGAAATGTTCTTTCCCCTTAAGAGTAAAACCCCAGATATGGCACACATTATTTTTCTCATTCCTCATTGGACAGAACTTAGTCGTGTGGCCACATCTAGCTGCAAGTGAAGCTTAGAAATGTTGTCTTCAGCTGAGTGACCATGTGCTCAACTAACAATCTGTTAATATATAGGTAGAAGAGGCTACATATTTGGGGAAAACTGTCAGTTTCTGTCACAAGAAAGATGTTGTAATGACCTGCCAAATTCCCTTCCTTCACCAGAGTCCTTCAGTGTTCATAGCTGAGTTTAAACTACGTCTTCATTCCCTTCCTCAACCTTGCTTCTCACTCTCCATGACCACATTAATATCACCTGCAGAGTCAATTACACTCTGGTCCCTGAGACCAATATTGCCTTAGGCTGAAGAGGAGTGAACATTTTTATCTTTTTTTTTTTTTTTTTTTTGCTAGTCAGTAAACTTTCTGACTTTTTGGAAGAATTTAGCATTGTTTGAAGCTTTCAAGTCTAGATAATTTGCCTTCTCTTACTTTTGGCAGGTAGGGCATGAACGCGTACCTAAGATAAATTACTTAGGTTCTCCCACCTGAGATTCTGTATCTAGAGCAAGAGACCAAAGGGGCGGCTTATGTCCAGAGGTGAGATGGGAAGGCAGAGAGAGTTAGGAGCTGGTTGAATGTTCATGGGGAATCAGGGGCAGAGAGGAGGAGTGTGCTGTTGCAGAATGGTGTGAGCGGTTGGGGTCTCATAACGATGTATGTAAAAAAAATTCTGTATGGGAGACTAACTTGAAACGTAAACTTCATTTAATTACAACAATTAAAAAAAAGTAGGAATAATTTAGAATTCATTGCAAATGGCAGTAGTAATTTGCATGCCAGTAGTGAAATCCAATATTGAGTGGTGGCTGTGGTGACCAAGGCATTCACTGTACAGTGAAAGGAATGTCAGTGGGCTTGTTTAAAAGATTACATACTTAACAGGAAGAAGTCTTTTACCACTGTACATAGTAATGATTCCATTGATTTGGAAGAGGAAACTTTCACTTGAATTATTCAGGCTTTCCATGTTACTGGATGGAAAAACAGGCAAAAAATGTATTATGATGTTGGTAAAACGATTGATGCTGATTTTCAATTGGGTAATTGAACTGCTGCTACCCAATAGATGCAGGAAAAAGTATGGTTGGAATCCAAATGATCTCCTGCAGCCCCTTCTCATAAAACCTTGCATAATGGTATAAGTTAATGGAAGACTATTCTAACTATACAGATTAAGGCTATGAAAACATAGTGAGTGATGTAAAAAAGTAAGGATAACGTATAGTTAATTTCAGTGACGGGAGCAGCTGCAGCCATTGTTTAACAGCAGTGGCAATAGTACCCTAACCATGCTGTTCAGGTGGTATAACCTAGGCTATAGTTCCTGCCACCTGACTACTTTTGATACTTGCCTATTCTTCCAGGTATTATTCTCCAGTTTTTCAGTCCTTTTTCTGTTGTTTTCCACTGAAAACACTGATTGGTAAAGGGTTCCTGGACTTACCCAACCAAGCATGGCATTCAAATTCTGGATTCTGGTGATTAGCTTCTCTGGTTGCATTTCCTCCAATCAGTTGCCTTAAGATTTGTCACCCACTTTGGTCCTTAGTCCCCTACTATCTCAACCCCTTGGATATATAAACTTCAGATCATTTCTTTCTGTCCTTCAGGTCCTATTGAGTGCTCAGAAAGTAGCCCTGTGATATAGCCCATAGAGGCAGGGATATGGGACTGGAAAAAGTGAAACAGAATACAGTAGCATATATATATATATATATATATATATATATACACATAGATTTGTATATATATATGGAAACCCTGGTGGCTTTAAGAGCTAAGCTACTAACCAAAGATCAGCAGGTGGAATCTACCAGGTGCTCTTTGGAAACCCTACAGGGCAGTTCTACTCTGTCCTAAAGGGTCACTATGGGTCGGAATCAACTCGATGGCAATGGGTTTGCTTTTGGTTTTTTGGTTGCAAAATTCTCGCTCAGATATGATGCTGAAATTAGGACATTTCCAGATAAACAGAAATTAAAAGAATATATAAAACCAAACTAAACTTACAAAAATTATTAAAGGGAGTCCTTCAGTTAGAGAAACAACAACATCAGACGATAACCTGAATCTAGGATATTAGACAGCATCAGCCAAATACCAATCTAGATAATGAATTCTCAAGGATAAAACAAAACTAAAAAATTTACAACAGGGAACCAGAGAGGTCAATCTGTAAATGACAACAACGTCCAAACAGTGAAAGAGGGAATAAACTGTGTAGGTACAGAACTTTCAAATGGAGAGGAAGTCAAGGTGTTATCAACTGATAAAAGACAGGTTTAAACTTAGGAAGATGGGGTAAATTTCAAGGTAACCACAAAGAAAGTTAACAAACCTACTCATTAAAATAAAAATAAAGAAGAAAAACATAAAGTTTCTGTAATCATAATATCTACAAAAATGAAAGTAATGAAAAAAATCCACAAACAAAAGGAATTCAGCACAAGAGAGTAAAAAAAAACAAAGAAAACTTCAGCATTATAAAAAAGCACTACAAAATGACAGAAATAAAATCACATCTATCAGTAATCACACTGAACATAAATGGCATAAATGCACTCATAAACAGACAGAGAGTGACAGATTGGATTTTAAAAAAAAGGACCCATCATTATGCTGACTACAAGAGACACACCTTAGAAACAAACACATAAATATATTGAAAATCAAAGGATGGAAAAAAAATCAAACAAACAGCAACCAAAACAGAGCAGGAGTGGCAGTACTAATCTCAGATAAAATAGACTTTAAAACAAAATCCACCATAAAAGACTAAGAAGGACATTTTATAATGATTAAAGGGACAATCCACCATGAAGATATAACCATAATAAATATCTATGTACCCAATTATAGGGCTCCAAAATACATAAAACAAACTTTAACAGCACTGAAAATAGAAATTGACAGTTCCACAACAATAGTAGGAGATTTCAACACACCACTCTCGGTAAAGGGCAAAACATCTAGAAAGAAACTCAACAAAGATACAGAAGATCTAAAGGCCACAATCAACCAAGTTGACCTCATAGACATATATAGAATACTCCACCCAACAGCAGCAAAGTACACATTCTTTTCTAACACACATGGAATGTTCTCCAAGATAGACCACATCTTAGGCCACAAAGCAACCCTCCACAAAATTTTAAACACTGAGATAGTACAAAGTATCTTCTCTGATCACAACATCATCAAGCAGAAATTAAAAATAGGAGAGCAAGAAAAATAAATAAATAAATAACATGGAAACTGAATAACACTCTGCTTAAAAACACTGGGTAATAGAAGAAATCAAAGATGGAATCCAAAAATTCCTAGAATGAAAATACCTCATACCAAAACCTTTGGGACACAGCAAAGGCAGTGCTTAGAGGTCAATTTATAGCAACAGATGCACATATCAAAAAAAAAAAAAAGGAACAAAATCAAAACATTAGCTACACAACTCTAAGAAATAGAAAGAGAACAACAAAAGAAGCCCACAGACACCAGAAGAAAAGAAATAAAAAACATCAGACCAGAAATAAATGAAATAAACACTAGAAGAACAATAGGAGAAAAAAAAAGAAGAAGAACCTGGTTCTTTGAAAGGATCTGCAAAACTGACAAACCATTGGCCAAATTGACAAAAGAAAAACAGGAGAAGAAAAAATAACCAAAATAAAAATCAAAATGTGGGACATTACAACAGACCCACCTGAAATACAAAGGAGCATAACAGAGTACTAAGAAAAACTGTACTCCAACAAACGTGAAAACATAGAGGAAATGAACAAGTTTCTAGAAACACAATACCTACCTAAAATAACACAAACTGAGATAGAAAATCTGAACAGACCCATAACAAGAGAAGAGAATGAAAAGGTAAAAATAAAAAATAAAAGAACTCAACAAAATATAACCCTGGCTCAGATGGCTTCACTAGAGAATTCTACCAAACATTCAGAGAAGAGCTTACACGAGTACTACTTAAACTATTTCAGAATGTAGAAAAGGAAGGGATACTGCCAAATTCATTCTATGAAGCCAGCATAACCCTGATATAAAAACCAGGCAAAGATACCACAAAAAAAAAAAAGAAAATTACAGACCAATATCTCTCATGAATACAGATAAAAAATACTCAAAAAAAAACTCTAACCTAAAGAATTCAGCATCGTATAAAAAAAATGGGATTCAAATCAGGTATGCAAGCATGGGTCAACATTAGAAAGTCAATCAACATAATCCACCATATAAATAAAATAAGAGAATTATATGATCATCTCAATCGATGCAGAAAAGACATTTGACAAAGTCCAACATCCATTCCTGATAAAAACTCTCAATAAAATAGGTATAGAAGGGAAATTTCTCAACATAATAAAGGGCATCTATGCAAATCCAACAGCCAGCATCATTCTTAATGGAGAGAGGCTGAAAACATTCCCCTTGAGAACAGGAACAAGACAAGGATGCCTTTACCATTACTCCTATTGAACATTGTGCTGGAAGTCCTAGCTAGAGCAATAAGGCAAGAAAAAGAAATAAAGGGAACCCAAATTAGTAATGAACAAGTAAAGCTGTCCCTATTTGTGGATGATATGATACTATATGTAAACAACCCAAAAGACTCCACGAGAAAACTACTGGAACTAATAGAAAGATTCAGCAGAGTAGCAGGATACAAGATAAGCATAAAAAATAAGTTGGGTTCCTATACACCAATAAAAAGAAAGATGAAAAGGAAATCAGGAACACAATACCATTTATAATAGCCCCTAAAAAGTTAAATACTTAGGAATAAATCTAACCAAGGATGTAAAAGACCTATACAAAGAAAACTACAAAACACTGATGCAAGAAACCCAAAGGGAACTAATCTACATAAATGGAAAAACACACCACGCTCATGGATAGGTAGACTCAACATTGTGAAAATGTCAATTCTACCCAAAGCAATCTACAAATACATTGCAATTGCAATCCAAATACCAACAGCATGCCTTAACGAGATGGTAAACATAATCATTAAGTTTATATGGAAAGGGAAGAGGGCCTGGATAATAAAGTACTATTGAAGACGAAAAAGTAGGAATACTTGCACTACCTGACCTCAGAACCTACGATACAGCTACAGTAGTCGAAACAGCCTGGTACTGGTACAATGACAGAAACATTGATCAATGGAACAGAATTGAGAACCCAGACGTAAATCCATCCACCTACAGTCAGTTGATTTTCAACAAATGTCCAAAGTCCATCAAATGGGGAAAAGACAGTCTTTTTAACAAATGGTCCAGGCAAAACAGGATGTCCATCTGCAAAAAAATGAAGCAGGACCCATGCCTCACATCATACACAAAAACTAATTCAAAATGGATCAAAAACCTAAATATAAAACCAAAAACTATAACGATCATAGAAGAAAAAATAAGGTCAACCATAGAGGACATAATACACGGCATTATCAGGATACAAATCATAACAAACAATACACAAACACCAGAAAATAAACTAGATAACTAGGATCTTCTACAAATTAAACATTTATGCTCATCAAAAGACTTTACAAACAGATTAAAAAGAGAACCTACAGACTGGGAAAAAACATTTGGCTGCAACAAATCCTACGAAGGTCTAATCTCTAAAATCTACAGGAAAATGCAACACCTCTACAACAAAAAGACAAATAATCCAATTAAAAAATGGGCAAAGGATATGATCAGACACTTCACCAAAGAAGACGTTCAAGTGGCTAAGAGACAAATGAGGAAATGCTCGCGATCATTAGCCATTAGAGAAATGCAAATCAAAACCACAATGAGATATCATCTCATCCCGACATTACTAGTATGAATCAAAAAAGCAGAAAATAACAAATGCAGGAGAGGCTGCGGAGAGATTGGAACACTTAAGTACTGCTGCACTGCTGGTGGGAAAGCAAAATGGTACAACCATTTTGGAAAGTGATATGGTGCCTCCTGAAAAAGCTAGAAATAGCAACACCGTATGATCCAGCAATCCCACTCTTAGGAATATATCCTAGAGAAATACGAGCTATCACTCAAATAGACATATGCACACCCATGATCATTGCCGTATTGTACACAATAGCAAAAAGATGGAAACAACCTAGGTGCCCATCAATAGATGAATGGATAAACAAACTATGGTACATACACAAAATGGAATACTACATAATGATAAAGAACAATGATGAATATGTGAAACATCTCACAATATGGATGAATCCGGAGGGCGTTATGCTGAGTGAAATAAGTCAATCACAAAAGGACAAATATTGTATGAGACCACTACTATAAAAACTCATGAAAAGATTTATTCACAAAAAAAAACATCTTTGAAGGTTACGAGGGATGGGAGGGTTGGGGAATGATGGAGAGAGAAAAACACTAAATAGACACTAGATAAGTGGTAACTTTGGTGAACGGTAACAGAGTACACAACACTGTGGAAGGGGAAGCCAGTACAACTTGTCCAAGACAAGGTCATGGAAGCTCCATAGACACATCCAAACTCCCTGAGGAACCAAATTACTGGGCTGAAGGTTGTGGAGACCATGGTCTCTGGGAACATCTACCTCAATTGGCATAACATAGTTTATAAAGAAAATGTTCTACCTTCTACTTTGATGAGTAGCGTCTGGGTTCTTAAAAGCTTGT
>NW_004443996.1:7314472-7387323 GCF_000243295.1 Trichechus manatus latirostris
GTCCTGGACAGAGCTGGAGAAAAATGTAGAACAAAATTCTAACTCACAAAAAAAGACCAGACTTACTGGCCTGACAGAGACTGGAGAAACCCTGAAAGTATGGCCCCCAAATACCCTTATAGCTCAGTAATTAAGTAATTCCTGAGGTTCACCCTTCAGCCAAAGATTAGAAAGGCCCATAAAACAAAACCACACTAAAGGAGCACACTAGCCCAGGGGCAAGCATGAGAAGGCAGGAAGGGACAGGAAAGCTAGTAATGGGGAACCAAGGTCAAGAAGGGGAGAGTGTTGACATGTAGTGGGAATGGCAACCAATGTCAAAAAACAATATGTATATTAATTGTTTAGTGAGAAACTGGTTTGTTCTGTAAACCTTCATCTAAAGTACAATTAAAAAAAAAAAAATTCTTGAGCAAGAAAGGCCATCTGAGTGCCCTTACCATCTTATCACCAGTAGGAGGCTCATGAAAATTTGTCAGATCTCTCCAAAGTATTCACCTGGTCAGCAAAGGATTTCTAGCTAGTAGGAGATATAAACACTGGACTAATAACCAAAAGATTGGTGATTCAAACCCACCCAGAGTTCCCTGGAAGACAGTATTGGTGATCTGCTAATGAAAGGTCACAGCCTTGAAAACCCTATGGAGTGTGGTTCTATTACACACACACTTGGTCACTATGAGTTGAAATCAAGTCAGCAACAACTAACAACAGCAACAACATACTTGGAAGCAGATAACTGGATTTCAAGAGCTGGTGTCACATACATGTGGAGTAGTAATTTTTCATACAAGGAGGTGATATGAGCCTATGAAGGGTTCATCTCTTTTTCTGAGCTCAATTAATCAAATATTCCTTATTTAAAGGTTCTGTCAATGTAAACATTCTCTCTGGCCTAAGGAATTGTCCAAGGTGATTTAGGATTTCTTCAAGCAAGTGTCTCAAGTAGTTTTCTTATACCAGTGGTTTCTGCTTCATAGTGCATTTTTTGAAGCTGATTAATGCTATGGATCTACTTTCTAAAAATTAATGCACATTCCTAGTTTTTCATGCAATAGAAGAAAATTTACAGAAACCCTAAAATTTATCCAGGGCCCCCCTAGTCATCCACAGAGGATGGGGAGGTTTCATGAATCATAAATTAAAAGCCACTTCATGAATAACAACATGAATATGGGTTAACTACAGTTTTCCTAGTTAAAGCAAAACAAAAAAGAATAAAACTGTAAAGTGGCACAATTCTTTTGGAAGAAAATTTAGCAATATACGAGAAAGGCCTTGGAATTTCCTGATAGAAATTCTGCTTCTGAAATTCAATGCTAGATATGAGATAAATAATGTAGATAAAAATTGAAGTGAAAGCATACTCATCAAGGACTAAAAAATATGAAAATATAGTAAATATTCAAGAAAATGGAATTGCCTAACACAATTATGGCACATTTACACCATGAAGTATTATGTAGCCATTCCAATAGTATTTTTCAAGTGATTAAAATGGCACAGAAAAATATTCACAATCTAGAGTAAAGGTCAAGACGGTGGAGTAGTCAGATGCTTCCTGAGGTCCCTCTTACAACAAAGACACAATAAACAAATGAATTAATTGTATATGACAATGTTGGAGCCCTGAATATCAAAGGCAAAGTTGAAGAATTGGACTGAGTGGCTGGGCGAGGGAGAGAATGTTCGGAAGCATCGAGGAGTTGCCAGACCTGTCCCGGCGGGAGCCCGAGCCCTTCAGACAGGGTTAGCTTCTGTGCCCCATGAGGCGAGCAGTGGTGCTCAGGAGGAATTTTCCACATCGGGAGAGGCCCAGTGGCAGAGAGTCTACTCGGACATCCAGAACCAGTGAAAAGCAGCGTTCAATGGGCAAAGATAAGTACCCATACGTCACACTATGCACAAAAACTAACTCAAAACGGATCAAAGACTTAAATATCAAATTGAAAATGGTAAAGATCATGGAAGAAAAAATAGGGACAATGCTTGGAGGCATAAGCAGAAAATGAACCATAAGTAACAATGCACAAGCACCAGAAGAGAGACTAAATAACTGGGAGCTCCTAAAAATCAAACATTTATGCTCATCAAAAGACTTCACCAAAAGAGTAAAAAGACAACCTACAGACTAGGAAAAAATTTTTGGCTATGACAAATCTGATCTGTGTCTAATCTCTAAAATCCACAAGATCCTGCAAAACATCAACAACCAAAAGACAAAGAACCCAATTAAAAGATGGGCAAAGGATATGAACAGGCACTTCTCCAAAGAAGACATACAGGCAGCTAACAGACACATGAAGAAATGCTCACGATCATTAGCCATTAGAGAAATGCAGATCAAAACTACAATGAGATATCATCTGACCCCAACAAGATTAGCCTTAATCTGAAAAACACAAAATAATAAATGCTGGAGAGGTTGTGGAGAGACTGGAACGGTTATACACTGTTGGTGGGAATGTAAAATGGCACAACCATTTTGTAAATCAATTTGGCGCTTCCTTAAAAAGCTAGAAATAAAAGTACCATATGATCTAGCAATCTCGCTCCTTGGAATATATCCTAGAGAAATAAGAGTCGTCACGTGAAGAGAGATATGCACACCCATGTTCATTGCAGCACTGTTCACGATAGCAAAAAATTGGAAACAACCTAGGTGCCAATCAATGGATGAATAGATAAACAAATTATGGTGTATCCACATAATGGAATACTATGCAACAATAAAGAACAACAATGAATCCGTGAAGCATCTTATAACATAGAGGGATCTGGAGGGCATTATGCTGAGTGAATTTAGTCAGTCACAAAAGGACAAATATTGCATAAGACTACTATTATAAGAACTCAAGAAAAGGTTTAAACACATAAGAAAACATTCTTTGATGGTTATGAGGGTAGGGAGGGAGAGAGGTATTCACTAGATAGTAGACAAGAATTATCTTAGGTGAAGGGAAGGACAGCACACACTACAGAGGAAGTCAGCACAACTGGACTAAACCAAAGCTAAGATGTTTCCTGAATACAACCAAACACTTCAAGGGACAGAGTAGCAGGGGTAGGGGTTGGGGACCATGGCTTCAGGGGATATCTAGGTCAATTGGTATAACAAATTTTATTAAGAAAATGTTCTACATCCCACTTTGGTGAGTGGCATCTGCAGTCTTAAAAGTTAGCGAGTGGCCATCTAAGATACATCAGTTGGTCCCAACCCATCTGGAGCAAAGGAGAATGAAGAACACCATAGACACAAGGAAAGTATTCACCCAAGAGACAGAAAGGGCCACATAAGCCAGAGACTTCACCACCCCGAGACCAGAAGAACTAGATGGTGCCTGGCTACTACAATGACTGCCCTGACAGTGAACACAACAGAAAGTCCCTGATGGAGCAGGAGAAAATGGGATGCAGAACTCAAATTCTAGTAAAAAGACCAGACTTAATGGTTTGATTGATACTAGAGGGACCCTGGAAGACGAAGACATGGTCCCCTGGCTCTCTGTCAGCCCAAAACTAAAACCATTCTGAAGACCAACTCTTCAGACAAAAATTAGACTGGACTATGGACCATAAAATGATACTCTTGAATAGTGTACTTCTTAGCTCAAGTAGATACGTAAGACTTAATGGGCAGCTCCTGGCCAGAGGCAAGACGAAAAGGCAAAGAGGGTCAGGAGCTAGTTGAATGGACATGAGAAATCCCTGGTGGAAAGGAAGAATGTGCTGTCACAGTATAGGGAGAGCAACTGGGGTCACAAAACAAACAATGTATAAATTTTTCTATGAGAGACTAACTTGAATTATAAACTTTCACTTAAAGCAAAACAATAAAAGAAACCTAAAAAATATTCACAATATAATTTTTAGTGAATAAAGTCATAGAAAAAACTTGAAATATAATATCCACTATGTTACATATACAATCTTTGTGAATGTGTATTAAAATTTATATAATTGTCATCTCTGGATGATGAGATTATGAACAATGAGATCATTGATTATTTTTACTTTCTTCCTTAGATATTATTTCTACGTATTGTTTAGGTACCAATTTAGTTGTACATTTGGATAGCATTGCATTGAATAACATTTTTATTACTGTTGATGCTATTAGGTACCATCAAATTGGTTTCTACTCATAGCGATTCCATGCACAGCAAAACATGGTCTTGCACCATCCTCACAATCATTGCTATGTTTGAACACATTGTTGCAGACACTGTGTCAATCCGTCTTGTTGAGGGTCTTCCTCTTTTTCTCTGACCTTCTACTTTACCAAACATGATGTCCTTCTCCAAGTATTCGCCCTCCTGATAACATGTCCAAAGTAAGAGACGAAGTCTCGCCATCTTCATTTCTAAGGAGCATTCTGGCTGTACTTCTTTCAAGTCAGATTTGTTTGTTCTTTTGGTAGTCCAGGGTATATTCAATATTCTTCTCTGACAGCATAATCCAAAGCCATCAATTCTTCTTCAATCTTCCTTATTTAATGTTCAGTTTTTGCGTGCATATTAGGCAATTGAAAATACCAAGTCTTGGGTCAGGTGCACCATAGTCCTCAAAGTAACATCTTTGTTTTAACACTTCAAAGAGGTCTTTCGCAGGAGATTTGCCCAGTGCAAGGCTTTGTTTGATTTCTTGACTGAAACTTCCATGTATGTTGATTACAGATCCAAGTAAAATGAAATTCTTGACAATTTCAATATTTTCTCTGTTTATCATGATGTTGCTTATTGGTTCAGTTGTGAGGATTTTTGTTTTCGTTTTGTTAAATTATAATCCACACCGAAGGTTGCAGTCTTTGATCATAATCAGTAAGTGCTTCAGGTCCTCTTCATTTTCAGCAAGCGAGGTTATGTCATCTGCATATCAGATGTTGTTAATGAGGAGTCTTCCTCCAATCCTGATGCAACATTCTTCTTCATATAGTCCAGCTTCTTGGAGTATTTTTTCAGCATACAGATTGAATAAGTATGGTGAAAGGATACAGCCCTTATGCACACTTTTTCTGACTTTAAACCCCGCAGTATCCCTTTGTTCTTTTCTAATGACTGCCTTTTGATCTATGTACAGGTTCCTCATGAGCACAATTAAGTGTTCTGGAATTCAAGTTCTTCGGATCGTTATCCATAATTTGTTATGATCCACACAGTCGAATGCCTTTGCATAGTCAATAAAACACTGGTAGACATTTTTCTGGTATTCTCTGCTTTCAGCCAGGATTCATCTGACACTGGCAATGATATCCCTCGTCCCATGTCCTCTTCTGAAACTAGCTTGAATTTCTGGCAGTTCCCTGGTGATGTACTGCTGCAACTGCTTTTGAATGATCTTCAGCAAAATTTTACTTGTGTGTGATATTAGTGTTATTGTGTAGCAATGAATTACTTAATATGGTCCTTCTGCCTTAGTCTTTGTGACTTGCACACAATGATCGTGTGGATCTATTCAAATAAGGTATATGGAACTTGTGATGGTTGAGTTATGTGTCAACTTGGCTGGGCCAAGGTCCCTGGTACTGTATGGTTGTCCTCCATTTTATGTGTTGTGGATCCTGACCTCTACATGTTGATGATACAGGATTGCTGTAACGTGTGTCTTGGGTTGATACATTGCAGGAGGGTGTGACTCAAGCCCCACTCTTGCAAAAGTTACGCTCTTTCCTGAGGTGTGCCTGCATCTAAGATATATGGGTGTGTCCTGGAGATACTCTCTCTCTCTGCATCTGGATCCCACGTCCAGTTCATAATCAGTTGACCTCCTCAGAGGCCTGCTGTCTTACCTGCCGATTCTAGGATTTGCCAGCTTCCACAGACCCTTGAGTCAGTGCCTATTGTGTGACCTGATTCGCCAGCTTCAGCAGCCTTGTGAGCCAGAAGCCTGTGATCTGAACTTCTGGTTTGGGCGTTTGAGTTCATCAGCTCCTTCAGCTGCATGGGTAGGGAGAAGCCTATCCCTGACCCACGAATTTGTAACATGGCAGCCTCCACAACCTCGTGAGCCATTTCCTTTGTAAGGTTCCTGAGTTCTGTGAGACATTGCAGCAAATTAGGGAACCCAAAGAACAGAGGGAGAATGCTGAGGGGAGAGGGAGTAGTTGATGTTAGAGATGATGGAGTGGTACAGCAGCTTGAAAAGTTGAACATTTGGGACATCTTTAACCTCTGCCTCATAGGAACCAGTTCTGTGCTGATCTTTATAAAAGAAATTATTCGTTTAGATATTGTTCGATAATTTCCTCATTCTGTTGGATCACCTTTCCTTGGAATGGGCACAAATATGAATCTCTTCCAGTTGGTTGGCCAGGTAGCTGTTTTCCAAATTTCTTGGCAAAGATGAGAGAACTCTTCCCGCGTTGCACCCCTTTGTGGAAATATCTCAATTGGCATTCCGTCAATTCCTGGAACCTTGATTTTCACCAACATCTTCAGTACAGCTTGGACTTCTTTTTCAGTACCATCAGTTCTTGATCATATGCTACCTCCTGAACAAAGTTGTATGTTGACCAATTCTGTTTGGTACAGTGACTCTGTGTATTTCTTCCATCTTCTCTTCATGCTTCCGGTGCCACTCAATATTTTGTCCCTAGAATCCTTCAGTATTGCAACTTGAGGCTTGAATTATTTCTTCAGTTCTTTCATCTTGAGAAATATCGGGCATGTTCTTCCCTTTTGGTTTTCTAGCTTCAGCTATTTGCACATTTCTTTATAATACTTTACTTTGTCTTCTTGATCTGTCCTTTGAAATCTTCTGTTCAGCTTTTTTACTTCATAGTTTCTTCCATTCACTTAGCTACTCTATGTTCAAGAGCAAGTTTCAGAGTCTCTTCTGACATCCCTTTTGGTATTTTCTTTCTTTTTAATGACCTTTTGCTTTCTTCATGTATGATATCCTTGATGTCATCCCACAACTCTTCTGGACTTTGGTCATTAATATTATATAAGTTATATCTATTTTTGAGATGGTCTCTAAATTCAGATGAGATATACTCAAGGTCATACGTTGGCTATCATGGATCTGTTTTGATTTTCTTCAGCTTCAACTTGAACTTGCATATAAGCTTTCGATGACCGATGTTTATTGAGCTTCTCCATTGTCTCTTTCCACAGATTTAGTCGATTTGATTCCTGTGTATTCCATCCTGCAATGTCCACATGTATGGTAGTGGTTTATGTTGTTGAAAAAAGGTATTTCCAATGAATAAGCCATTGGCCTTGCAAAATTCTATCATGCAATCTCCGACATTGTTTCTATCACTGAGGCCATATTTTCCGATCACTGTTCCCTCTTCTTTGTTTCCAGCTTTCACATTCCAATCACTAGTAATTATCAATGCTTCTTAATTGCATGTTCTAACAATTTCAGACTGCAGAAGTTGGTAAAAGTCTTCATTTTCTTCATCTTTGGCATTAGTGATTTGTGCAAAAATTCGAATAACTTGTCTTCCTTGTAGGCGTATGGATATTATCCCATCACTGACTGCATTATATTTCAGGATATATCTTGAAATATTCTTTTTGAGGATAAATGTAATGACATTCCTGTTCAATTTGTCATTCCTGGCATGGTAGACCATATGGTTCTCCTGTTCAAAATGGCCAATATCGGTCCATTTCAGCTCACTAATGCCTAGGATATATATCTTCAAATCTTTCATTTCATTTTTTGAGGATTTCCAATTTTCCTTGAATCATATTTCATATATTCCATGTTCTAATTACTATTGGATGTTTGCATCTGTTTCTTCTCATTTTAAGTTGTGCCACATCAGCAAAAGAAAGTCCCAAAAGCTATAGTCCATCCGTATCATTAAGACCGACTCTACTTTGAGGAGGCAGCTCTTCCCTAGTCATATATTGAGTTCCTTCCAACCTGAGGGTCTCATCTTCCAGCATTCTTTCAGATAATGTGCTGCTGTTATCCATAAGGTTTTCACTGGCTTTTTTTTTTTTTTTTAGAAGTAGATTGTCAGGTCCTTCTCTCTAGTCTATCTTAATCTGGAAACTCTGCTGAAACCTGTCCACCATGAGTGATCCTGCTGATATTTGAAATACCGGTGGCATAGCTTCCAGCATTACTGCAGCACACAATCTACCACAGTACAACAAACTGACAGAGAAGTGGTGAAATTTTGTGATTTATATATATAGAGAGAGAAAGAGACTCCACTCCCGTCATTTTCATTCTGTAATTCTAGAGTGAGTCCCAAACATCTTCTTCTGAAAAATCACCACTTTGATTCTGATACGTAGCAACCAGGGTTGACAAGCTTTCTTTACTGTATTTTCTATAATTAATGTGTAGCATTTGTTTAATATGAAAATGTATATATTGTGGTCTGCTTACATTGCATGTAAGGGCTATTCTCAAGACCATTCTTGGGAAGTATGCCAAAGAAACACAAATATGTCTTTGACATTCCTTTTAGTACCCCTTTTAGAATCTGTACCCTGCTCCTGCCGATCTTTGCAATCCCCATCCAGATAACATTCTAGGAACTCGTTTCAGTATTTCATCAGGATTTTACTCTCAGTGAACTGTTAACAAAACCTTGGGAGATCTCAGCAGAGAATGCTTTATGTTGATTTTTCCCAGCATGTATTTGTCACAACATTATTTCTACGTGTTATTGTCAGTGGAAAGTTCATGGGGAAAAATTTCAAGTTTAAATATCTTTGGGAAATGCTGAGTTAAAGAAAGTTAAACACACATGTTTCTTTACTAAAGGATCTCTCAAAGAATTAAATATACCAAGTTACTTTTTTAAACTTAGAAGGGGTTGGGTATTGTCTTAGTTATCTAGTGCTGCTATAACAAAAATATCACAAGTGGATAGCTTTAACAAAGATAAATTCATTCTCTCACAATCTGGTATGGTACAAGTCCAAATTCGGGACATCAGCTCCAGGGGAAGACTTTGTTTCTCTGTTGGCTCTGGAGGAAGGTCATCCATCTTCCCCTAGCCAAGGATCTTCTCAGCACAGAGACCCCCCCTCCAGGTCGAAAGGACACACTACTGTCCTGGCTCTTGTTTCTTGATGGTATGAGGTCCCCATGTCTCTCTGCTTGCTTCTCGCTTTTATATCTCAAAAGAGATTGGCTTAAGAGACAATCGAACTTGTAGAACTCATCAATATAACTGCTGCTATTCAATCTCATTAACATCATAGTGATAGGATTTACAACACATAGGAAAATCACATCAGATGACAAAATGGTGGACAATCATATAATACTGGGAATCATTGCCTAGCCAAATCAATACACATATTTTTTGGGGACACAATTCAATCCATTAAAGATATAGTGTTCAATCTTTCCCAAACTTGTTTGACCATGGAATCTCTTTTTTATGGGGACTATCTTGAGAAGTGTTTGTCTGCCAAAGGTCAGCAGTTCAAATCCACCTGCTGCTCCTTGGAAACCCTATGGGGCAGTTCTATTCTGTCTTATAGGGTCCCTATTAGTGGGAATTGGCTTGAGGGCAAAGGGTTTTGTATCTTGAGACACTAGGGTTCCAATGAAGGCAATTAGGATTGTACTACCTCTTGATGCTCTCTCTTTCTGAGAACTATAATTTCATCAAGAACTCTGGAAGGCTAGAAGCTTTCATATCCTAAAGGAATAATGTGTCATGGTCGGACTAGGGTCCTTGTGGAGGTGTTATGGGCAAGGGGCTATCTACAAAAATTAGCGCCTATGGCAATCAGTTTTAAATTACTGAATGATCTCTCACAGCTGGTGATGGAAATTGCTATTGCCAATAGAAACTGATCATTAGTGCCCCTCCTCAAGCCGCATCCAGGGCACTTGCCCTACCTGCCATACCTTAGTTATGCCTCTGGTTCTGGGACAGGAAACATTCCAAATAATGTTAGAATCACAACTGGAGCGTTTTCCGCTGACTTACAGATTAGCACTAGCATTTAAATTTCACCTGAAAATTAAAAAACCAAGGCCAAAGCAGGCTGTGCCCTAATATATGTTTGCATAGAGGAAAATGTGTTCCAGTTTGCACTCAAACCAGAGTTAAGCTGTTTAGTGCTGTGTGGTGCCATCAGGCCACAGATTGCCTGAAGCTAGCTCCTGTGTGAGTCAGCCTCAAAGACCTTGCTGCCACATCAGATACCAGATTTTGAAAATGAGGCTGAGGCCTTTTAATTCTAATGTTCTGCTAGTAAGATCAGAAGACAAAGATGAGAACGCTTTCTAGTGCTCCCTATGGGCAAGTGTTTACAGAAAGGACAGCAAAGTTAAAAGCCAATACCCCTAAAAACTTGGTCCAATTACATGCCCTAACCAAAGTTTTTTGGCCTATTCTGTAGGGTATTTTTTAGTCCTACACGTCAATTCAGTGAAGTCCAGACTGACATTCAAGAAGTGAAATCTGTAATGAATGTTTCCTTAAGTCCAGATCTTAGACAGACGAAGTATGTGGATATGTATTCTTTTTTTGCCTGGCAATGAAAGAATGGCATTTCTAGTATCATTTTACATCATAGCACTGTGATACTGGGTGACAGCTTTAGACATTTGATGTGGGAGTGTTTATTAATATATTTTGTTACAAGCAATGTATTCCAGTTAGCAATCAAGTGAATATATCTATTTTATAATTTGTTTGAAAGTACCCAAAGGCTGTTGTGCTTAGATCTTTTCTTTATTTCTAAAGAAAATAAATTATATTCAAAAATATTAAAATGTTTGAGCTTAAGATGTTTTCTTTGACTTTTTCTGATGTGTACATTTTACATACATCCTAGAAAGACTGTGCACCATATAAAATATATGTATGGTCCAATTTATTTCAGGGTTAACACCAATCAATTGTTTTTCTCTCTTTTGAATTATTTTTAGTTTTTCTTTTTTAAAAACTATGCATAGGAAAAGTAAATTAACCACCTTAGAGAAACAAGGCCAGCATTTGTGAGAGAGGAAGTGGAAGCCTCTCCTGAATCTAATGAAGGACATGACAAAAAGACACAATACTCCTTGGTGTATTTTGGGAGCTTGGGCAGTGAAACATTTCCTTTTGCAGATAGTCAGGATGTGTCTAATCCTGAAACCACTATTGTTCTCCCAAAATATGAATCAATTATTCTGGAGAGACTGACTAAATGCTCACCAATCTTGTTTCCTTTTCATATGGACAGGAAGACTACATTCCCCAGCCTGCCTTGTAGTTAGGTTGAGACTTGTGACTTAATTCTGCCCTATGAAATGTCCCAATTTTCAAGATGAATGGAATTATGAGATGGAAAGAGGTTGAGTCCCTGAGGCAAGGACTGAAGGAAAGCTGACCAAGAGAACCACCTCCCAACCCCCAACTGGAGGGAGAAATAAACTTATGTTTTATTAAGCCATGAGATTTGGGAGTTTGTCACTGTAGCTAGTGTTTAACTAGGACATCAAGTCAGTTAAAGAAAGACCCAACCAAAGACTGAGGCTAAGGTAATTTCCCAAGTTTGAGACCGTGTTGGTTGATTGCTTACACTTTATTGGCCCTTTCTACATCCACTAAGATCTGAACAATTGCATAGATAGTGGCATTGCTATTGTATCTAGATAAACTGAAACTTCTTGAATGTTTTTATAACTCTCCAACAACTTGGTTTTCCTTCCTTGTCTGAGTTTGTAACTTGCTTTAAACAACTTTTGTTCCCAACTTACTTTAATTAAATCTACCATTAGATTTGTTCCCTCAATTCTTCCTGTGATGTTATGGCATTTTCTGATCAAATCTATGCCAAGAAATTAGGAAATGAACAAAGATGCACAAGACTTTTTAAAGATGTTGCACTTATATAGAAAACTTCTACAATTTAACAACAAAAAGACAAACCAATTAAAATTTAGGAAAAGGTCATGAACAGGCACATCACTAAAAAGGATATTCAAATGGCCAACAAACACTTGAAAAGATGTTCAACATCATTGGCCATCGGAGAAATGAAAAGCAAAACAACAATAAGATACCATTTCACTCCCACTAGGATGGCTAAGGTGAAAAAAAAAATAAGGAAAGTAACAAGCGTTGGAGGAGATGAGGAGAAATTGGAGCCCTTATTCATTGCTGGGGGAAATGCAAAATGGTACAGCTGTTGTGGAAAACAGTCTGACAGTTCCAAAAAAACTAGAGGTAGAGCTACCATATGACCTAGAAATAGAAGTGAATAGAAGTGAAACAAATAGACATATGCAAACCTATGTTCATCGTAGCACTATTCAGAATAACAAACATATGGAAACAACGTAAGTGCCCATCAATGAAAGAATGGAAAAGTAAAATGTGGTGCATACATAAAACAGAATACTCAGCAATAAAGAAAAATGAGTTCCAGAAACATCTTGGAACATGGATGAACCTGGTAGACTATACATTGAGAGAAGTAAGTCAATCACAATAAACAAATATTGTATGTTCTCACTTTTATGAAATGATATGAACAGGTAAATATATAAAAACTAATGTTCATTCATGGTTACCAGGGATAGTAAGGGGAGTCACTCTCTAGATAGTAGACACTTGTTATTTTTGGTGAAGGGCAAGGTAACACCGAATGAGGGTGACGTGTGATCAGCTTGACGAGGGTAAACAATATCACTAAAATGTACACACAAAAAAGGTAATTGCTATGGCATTTATAATTTTGAATAAATAGCAAAAGCAACCAAAAAAATATGTGTGGGCATACATGTGTATAGGTATGTATATGTGAGTACATATATATGTGTGTATATATATGTGTGTGCATATATGTATGCACATACATGAATGTGACTGTATGCACATGTATTCATATATATAATAAACCACATAGCAGCACAGTTACGAATACTTCTTCAACATAGCAAAATACCTCACAGATTGGTTTTCTGAGATTGAAGAATTAGGACCATAATCTCAGGGGACATTTCAATCAATTAGTATTATATAGTTCATAAAGTTATGTTCTATATCCTACTTTGGTAAGTAGTGTCTGGGGTCTTCAAAGCTTGTGAGCAGCCATCTAAGATACAACTGTTGGTCTCTACTTGTTCAGAGCAAAAGAGAAAGAAGAAACCAAAAACTCAAGGAAGAAATAGTCTACAGGACAAATGGTATACATGAACCACAACCTCATCAACCCTGTGACCAGAAGAACTAGGTGGTGACCAGCTACCATTACCGACCATTATAATCAAGACCACAATGGATGAATCCTGATAGAATGGGAGAAAAATGTGAAAGATAATCTAACAAAAAAAAAAAAAAAACTAGACTTACTGGACTGATTGAGACTGGAGGACTCCCTGAGACTATTGCCCTGAAATACACTTTAAACCTTGAACTGAAACTAACCCCTGAGGTCACCTTAAAGCTAAACAGCAGATTAGCTCACCAAATAACAAATAACACCAATAAGTTCTGTGTGCCTTTAAAAAATCAGCTCTATGAGACCACATGGTCAACAATTACTTTGAAGCAAAGATGTCAATGTAACAGAGCAGGGAAACTAGATTAATGGAAATGGAACAACCAGAACAGAAATGAGAACTTTCATGCATTGTGAAGAAAGTAACCAATAACACTGAATAATTTGTATAGAAATTGTTGAATGAAACCTAAATTGCTGTGTAAATCTTTACCAAAAACACCATAAAATACATAGTTTTTAAATCACACTAAAAAAAGATGGTAGGACTTCTGGGAAACATGGTACTATAGATACAAGCACCACACTGTCCCTCCACAGCAAAGACCCAAAAAACTAAGTCAAACAGAGACAAATATCAATCCTGGAACCCTAAGTATCAAATGAAGAGATAAAGAACTCAGCCAAGCACCAAATGAAATAAGAAACTGACAGAGAACAAAGAGCAAGGACAGATATGTGCAGAGTTCCCCTAACAGCTAAGGCAGCACGAATTCACCATCTTGGACTCCTATTGGAGATCGGTAAACAGGGAGTACAGAAAAGCAGCTTCACGGAGCTCCCATCAGAAGACAGAACAAACGGTAACCAGAAATATATGCTTTCCCACCCCACATCCTTCTTCATCCCCACTATGCCTCCTCTGCTTTCTTTGGCCACAGTAGCCTGGTCAGAAGACACCAGCTCCAGCCCTGAGCTGTTGGGATTCCACTTGCCCACACTGGATGGATCCCTGAGTGCCATTTGTTTGCTGCTGTTGTTGCTATTTTCTGCTTCTTTTGGTTCCTTCCACATCAATCACCACCTCCCCCTCCTTTCTCTCAAATAACTGGATCCATGTGGCATTTTTGCTTCTTCTTGAAAGACTGTGAAACTCTGCTTAGCCGTGGAACTATTTCTCATCCCAAAACATCAAGCTGGTGGGATCGCCGGGGCTTTTTATTTATCTGTATTGATTTGTTCTGTTTTGTTAGTTTTCTTTTTCTTTTCTTGGCTTGGGAGTCACTTCTACTGAGCTGTACTATGTGGCATGGGAGCAACTTCACCAATCTGCACAGTCATGAGAGGGTATCCTTAGGGGCATTTCTTTTTTCTTTTTTTTTTTTTTTTGCATTTCTGATTGTTGTTTTCTCTCTTTTACCCTTTTTGTATTTTTTCGTTTCTCATCTCTCTATAATTACCTTCACTTACTGTCGCCTGAATACCTGGAGACGTGTGACACCTCTACCCCATCTAGCAAGGCTGTACTTGGTGACCTGGGAGCCACTTCCCTAGTCTTCCCAGCCCCACTGGTGGGATCCCTTGGGGCTTTACTTTTCTTTTCTTCTTCTAATTTTTTTTTATTTCTTTTACCCTTTTTCTTTTTGTTTTTCTCCATTTCTCGGTTTCTCATCCCTACAATGCATCATCAAGCTTCCTTAGCAATTTTTTATTTTGCTCCTGTTAATTCTCCTCTCTCTCCTCTTTCCCATACCCATCTTAGCTCCACACATCACAATCTACCCCTTCCTTCCTGCCTACCTGTTCTGTATGCTGATCATAACACCCTTGAGCAGCAGACGCATGACCAACCAGAACCTGCTCTGCACTGAGGGCCAGCCTACCCTGTTGACCCTAGTACATGCCACAAATGACCCTTTCCAGCAACTTTTCTTCAACTGAACCTGCCCTGCTGCACCATAGCTGAGCAACTCGTCCTGTCCATTGGACAAGGAGGTGAAAAGTATCCTGCTCACAGATGAGCAAACAACAAAGAACATACAGCATGCCTGCTCAGAAATATGCAAATAAAGCAAAAAGCAGGATGAAACAAACAAATCTACAATCAATAAATGAGAAAAATAACTACTAAATGTCCTGAAGACAGCAGACAATATCAAAACATATAGAAAAATAAGACAAGATGGTTCAAGTAGGAGTCCGAAATAAAATACTAGATGACTTTCCAGTAGAAGAAAAGGCACTAGAGCTACATGACAGGGAATTCAAATCTCTAATATTCAGAGCTATCCAAAAGTCGAAGCAAAAAGCAGACAAAAATGACTAAAAAATAAACAAATTCAGAGAAAAGGCAGAAAAATTCATGGAAAATACAGACAAAAAATGGAATAATTCAGGAAAATGACACAGGAACAAAATGCAAACATAAACTTACAACTAGAAATGATACAAAAACAACAGTTAGAACTCCAAAATATAAATAACAACATTTAAGAAAGGGACAGTGTCATAGAAGGGCTGAAGATCTAGCTTGAAATGATGGAAGAGAGGATCAGCGAAATTGAAGACAAATACTTCGATACACTCTGAGGAAAAATCAGAAAAAGAACAAAGAAAAATGAAGAAACCCTGAGAATTATGTGGAATACAATCAAAAGCAAAAATCTGGGAGTGATCAGAGTTCCAGAACAGAGGGAGAAAACAGAAAACACAGAGAGGATCATTGAAGAATGGCTGACAGAAAAATTCCTGAATATCATGAAAAATGTAAAGCTGACCATCCAAGAAGCTCAGTGAACTCCACACAGGATAGACCCCAAAAGAAAATCACCAAGGCATATCATAATCACACTCGCTAAAACCAAAGACAAAGAAAGAATCCAGAAAGAAGCTTGAGAAAAAGGAAAAGTCACATACAGAGAAAAAACAATAAGACTCAGCTCAGATTATTCAGCAGACACCATGCAGGCAAGAAGGCAATGGATGACATACATAAAACCTTAAAAGAAAAAAAATTTGTCACCCAAGAATAATATATCCTGCAAAACCATTATTCAAATATGATGGTGAAATTAGGACATTTCCAGATAAACAAAACTTAAGGGACTCTGTAAAAACCAAACCAAACTAATAAGAATTATTAAAGGGAATCCTTCAACCTAAGAACAAACAATATCAGACCACAGGCTGAAATTAGGATGCAATAACATATGAGCCAGACACCAATCTAGGAAATAAACCCTCAAGGACTATACAAAATGAAAAGAATTACAACAGGGAACCAGAGAGGTTAATCTGTTAAAGACAACATCAGAACAATAAAACAGGGAATAAACGGTATATGTATAAAAACTTCAATGGAGAGGAAGGCAAGGCGATACCAAGTAATTATACACTGGTTCAAACCAAGGAAGATAAAGGTACATCTGAAGGTAAACACAAAGAAAGTTAACAAACCTACTCATCAAAATAAACAAGAAAAACATAGTCTCAGTAAAAACTAAACCTACAAAAACAAAAGAAATGAAAAAAAATCCACAAACAAAAAGAATTAAGTACAAGAGAGTAAGAGGAACAAAGAAAATGTCAGTACCAGCAAAAAAAAGGGCTACAAAATGACAACAGTAAACTCACACTTATCAAATAATTACACTGAATGTAAATGGCCTAAATGCACCCAAAAAGAGACAGAGAGTGACAGAATGGATTAAAAAACAGGATCCATCAATATGCTGTCTACAAGAGACACACCTTAAAAAAAGGCATACATTTATTAAAACTCAAAGAATGGAAAAAATATATCAAGCAAACAGCTGCCAGAAAAGAACAGGAGTGGCAATACTCCTCTCAGATAAAATAAACTTTAAAATAAAACTCACCATAAAAGACAAAGGACACTATATCATGATAAAAGGACCATCAATAATTAAGACATAACCATAAAAAACAACTACGCACCAAATGACAGGGCTAAGAGATACATAAAACAAACTCTAACTGCACAGAAAAGAGAAACTGACAGTTCCACAACAATAGTAGGAGACTTCAACACACCACTCTTGGTAAAGGACAAAACACCTAGAAAGAAACTCAACAAAGATACAGAAGACCCAAAGGGCACAATCAGCCAACTTGACCTCATTGACATATATAGAACAGTCCATCCAACCACTGCAAAGTATACATTCTTTTCCAGTGTACATGGAACGTTCTCCAGAATAGACCACATCTTAGGCCACAGAGCAATCCTCAACAAGATCCAAAACATTAAGATAATTCAAAGTATCTTCTCTGACCACAATGCCATCAACATAGAAATCAACAATAGGAAGAGCAAGGAAAAAAAAAATCAACTACATGGAAACTGAATAATACCCTGCTTACAGATCACTGGGTAATAGAAGAAATCAAAGACGGAATAAAAAATTCCTAGAATCAAATGAGAATGAAAACACATCATACTAAAACCTTTGGGACACCACAAAGCAGTCCTCAGAGGACAATTTATAGCAATAGATGCACATATCAAAAACGAAGAAATGGACAAAATCAAAACATTAACTACAGAACTCAAACAAATAGAAAGAGAACAGCAAAAAAAGCCCACAACCACCAGAAGAAAAGAAATAGTAAAGATCAGAGCAGAAATAAATGAAATAGAGAACAGAAAAACAATAGAAAGAATCAACAAAACCAGACTGGCCAGACTGACAAAAGAAAAACAGGAGAGGACACAAATAACCCAAATAAGATATGAAATGAGGGACATCACAACATACCCAAATAAAAAAAAAAAGGATCATAACAGAGTATTATGAAAAACTGTACTCCAACAAATTTGAAAACCCAGAGGAAATGGCTAAATTTCTAGTAACACACTACTCACATAAACTAACACAAAGTGATGTTGAAAATCTGAACAGCCTCATAACAAGAGAAGAGATTGAAAAGGTAATAAAAAAAAAACTCCCAACAACAACAAAAAAAAAAGCCCTGGCCCAGATGGCTTCACTGGACAATTCTACAAAACATTCAGAAGAGCTAGTACCAGTACTACTCAAAATATTTCAGAACTTAGAAAAGGAAGCGACACTTCCAAATCCATTCTATGAAACCAGCAACACCCAGATATCAAAATTAGACAAAGACGCCACAAAAAAAGAAAATTACAGACTGATATCACTCGTGAATATAGATGCAAAAATTCTCAACAAAATTCTAGCCAATAGAATTCAGCATCATATCAAAAAATAATACAGCACAACCAAGCAGAATTCATACCAGGTATGCAAGGATGGTTCAACATTAGAAAATCAGTCAATGTAATAGACCACATAAATAAAAGGAAACAAAAGAATCACATGATCATCTCAATTGACACAGAAAAGGCATTCAACAAAGTCTAACACCCATTCCTGATAAAAACTCTCAATAAAATAGGTATAGAAGGGAAATTTCTCAACATAATAAAGAGCATCTATACAAAACCAACAGCCAACATCATTCTTAATGGAGAGAGGCTGAAAACATTCCCCTTGAGAACAGGAACAAGAGAAGGATGCCCTTTATCACCACTCCTATTTAACATTGTGCTGGAAGTCCTAGCTAGAGCAATAAGGCAAGAAAAAGAAGTAAAGGGAATCCAAATTGGTAACGAAGAAGTTAAACTCTGCCTATTTGAGGATGATGGGATACTATATATAGAATACCCAAAAGACTCCACTAGAAAACTACTGGAACTAATAGAAAGATTCAGTAGAGTAGCAAGATACAAGATAAACATACAAAAATCAGTTGGATTCCTATACACCAATAAAGAGGATGAAAAGGAAATCAAGAAAACACTACCATTTATAATTTCCCATAGAAAAATAAAATACTTAAGAATAAATCTAACCAGGGATCTAAAGACCTATACAAAGAAAACTAAAAAACACTACTGCAAGAAACCAAAAGAGATCTACATAAATTGAAAAACATACTATGGTCATGGATAGGTAAACTTAACATTGTAACAATGAAAATTCTGCCCAAAGCAATTTACAAATACAATGCAATCCCAATCCAAATACCAGCAACATTCTTTAAAGACCTGGAAAAACGAATCATTAATTTTATATGGAAAGGGAAGAAGCCCCAAATAAGTAAAGCACTACTGAAGAAGAAGAATAAAGTAGGAATACTCACACTACCTGACCTCAGAACCTACTATTCAGCTACGGTAGTCAAAACACCCTTATACTGGTACAACAACAGATACATTAAGCAATGGAACAGAATTGAGAACCCATATGTAAAGCCATCCGCATACAGTCACCTGATCTTCTACAAGGGCCCAAAGTCCATCGAATGGGGAAAAGACAGTCTTTTCAACAAATGGTACTGGCAAAACTGAAAGTCCACCTGCAAAAAAATTAAACGGGACCTATACCTCACACCATATACAAAAACTAATTCAAAATGGAACAAAGACCTAAATATAAAGCCAAAAACTATAAAGTTCATAGAAGAAAAAATAGAATGTACTCTAGAGGCCCTAATACACAGCATTAACAGGATACAAACCACAATCAACAACACACAAATTCCAGAAGATAAGCTAGATAAATTAAAAATTAAACACTTATGCTCATTAAAAGACTTTACCAAAAAAGTAAAATGAGAACCTACAGACTGGGAAAAAATATTTGGCCATTACAAATCAGACAAAGTCTAATCAGTGAAATCCACAAGAAAATCCAACACATCTACAACAAAGAGACAAAAAATCCTATTAAAAAATAGGCAAAGGAATGAACAGACACTTCACCAAAGAAAACATTCAAGTGGCCAACAGACACATGAGGAAATGCTCGCAATCACTAGCCATTAGAGAATTGCAAATCAAAACCACAATGAGATACCATCTCACCCAGGCATTACTGCCAGGAATCAAAAAACTGCAAATAACAAATGTTGTAGAGGCTTTGGGGAGATCGGAACTCTTATGCACTGCTAGTGGGAATGCAAAATGGTACAACCATTTTGGAAAATGATATGGCACTTCCTTAGAAAGCTAGAACTAGAAATACCATATGATCTAGCAATTCCAATCCTAGGAATATATCCTAGAGAAATAAGATCTATCACACAAATAGGCATATGCACACCCATGTTCATTGTAGCATTGTTAACAAAAGCAAAAAGATGGAAACAACCTAAATTTCCATCAACAGATGAATGAATAAACAAACTACAGTATGTACACACAGTGGAGTATTAGGCAGAGACAAAGAACAATGATGAATCTGTGAAGCATCCCATAACATGGATGAATCTGGAGGGCATTATGCTGAGTGAAATAAGTCAATCACAAAAGGACAAATACTGTATGAGATCACTACTGTAAAAACTCATGAAAAGATTTACACACAAAAATAAACAATCTTTGATGGTTACGAGTGAAGGGGAGGGGTGAGAGGGGAAATGCTAAATAGATAATAGATAAGTTGTAACTTTGGTAAAGGATAAGACAGTACACAACTAGTATAAGGCAAGGTCATGGAAGCTCCATAGACACATCCAAACTCCCTGAGGGACCGAATTGCTGGGCTGAGGGCTGTGGGGAGCATGGTCTCTGGGAACACCTAGCTCAATTGGCATAACATAGTTTGTAAAGAAAATATTCTACATTCTACCTTGATGAGTAATGTCTGGGGTCTTAAAAGCCTGTGAGCAGCCATTAAGATACTCCACTAGTCTCACCCCTTTGGGAGCAAGGAGAATGAAGAAAACAAGATACAAGGGAAAGATTAGTCCAAAGGACTAATGGACCACAACTACCGTGGCCTCCACCAGACTGAGTCCAGTACAACTAGATGGTGCCCAGCTATCATCATTGACTACTCTGACAGGGATCACAACAGGGGGTCCAGGACAGAGCTGGAGAAAAATGTAGAACAAATCTCTAACTCACAAAAAAAGACCAGACTTACTGGCCTGACAGAGACTGGAGAAACCCCTAGAGTATGACCCCTAGACACACATTCAGCTCAGTAATTAAGTCACTCCCAAGGTTCACCCTTCACCCAAAGATTATACAGGCCTGTAAAACACAAAGAGACTAAAGGGGCACACCAGCCCAGGGACAAGGACTAGAAGGCAGGAGGGGATAGGAAAGCTAGTAATAGGGAAGCCAAGTTCGAGAAGAGAAAGTGTTGATATGTTGTGGGGTTGTTAATCAATGTCGTAAACAATATGTGTACTGTTTAATGAGAATCTATTCTCTAAACCTTCATCTAAAGTGCAGTAATATTTTTTTTAAAAAAGATGGGATACTTAATCACCCTATTATGTTGTAGACTGGTACAATGCAAGAAGAATGTGGTATAGAATCATACAGATCCGCGTTTGAACATGACCATCCTTTATTCTTGTGTAACCTAGGGCAAGTTACCTAACATCTCTTAGTCTAAATTTTCTCATACGCAGTTGTAACGACTGTGATCATTATCTCCATTGAAATCGTATGAAAGTGACTCAAACTTCTATATAGTAGCTGACCCATCAGCTTTCCCCATATTTCCAGATATCCTTGTATTTCTTGTGTTTTACTTAGTTACTGCTGTCTCTGAATTCCTGCTGCTTCTGAAATGGTTCGGTTTCAGATCATCTTCTTTTCCCAAGTGTGTTGTCCCTTTTCTGTGCAATGGACACACTGGACAGTACCTTAATTCCTTTACTCACTGAAACAAGATTACCCGAGTCTGCATGAGGAAATTTACTGAAATGTAACAAGTGTCAAAAACTTAAAAGTGCAGAGAAACCCCAAAAATTTGTGTAGCAGAATGTATTTATTTTGGGAGATACGATTCAAATCAGACAACATCCACCTGAAGGTATTGGAAAGGCTCTCCAAAGAAGGGACAGTGAAAACAGGTTATGTAGGCGGGAGCTAGGCAGGTTAGTCTCTTAAAAGTCACTGTCATTCTCCGAAAGAGCCCAATGCCTAAGGGAAAACAATCTCCGATAAGCTGCTTACTTGTCTATTGTTTGACTTGAAGGTGACTTTAAGAAAATAGTTCCTTACAGACACAAGTTTCAAAAGGACATCTAAGAGCAAATGGCCTGAGTGGGTCACCCCAACTCTGTGGAAATCTGGATTACAGGAGAATTAAAATGGTTTCTTATTTCCTCCTTTTTGATCATGATTCTGCTATACAATCTTTGATCACAAATGGTCAATAATTGTACCCCAGCACCATCCAATTCTTCTGGCCTCATGGCAAAGGAGACCATTCTTAATGGAGGCAATCAGACATGGAGTTTATTTCCTCCTCAGTCTGGTTCTCCTTTACTCTGATGCTCCAGACAAACGGAAACCAATTGTTGCACCTTGGATGGCTGCTTTCAATCTTTTAAGATCCCTGACACTACACAATGAACTACGAGGTAGAACAGAAACATTAAGAACAATATTATGCCAACTGACTGAAACTACCCATGAATCTATGACTCTAGGCCTTTGAACCAAGAAAACAAATCCCCTGAGGCATTTGTTTACAGATAAGCAACATCAGTAACTACTTTTCAAGTGCCTCAGCAGCAGCTACGTTCTGCAAAACCTCACATTGCGTATTATTAATATAAACACGTAAATGTTTGTCTGTTAAGGCATAAACTCCTCCTTGGGAAACTAACAGGAAAACTAATGCTATTCTATTTTGTAAAGTTATAGCTTGAACTTCAGATACTTCTCTCGTTACGATCTCTACAACTTTGCTAAGATTATCAAAAGAAATTTCTAACTGAACAGTTACAATTCTAAACCCAATTAAAGTCCTATTATTTCCTTAATGCGAGAATCAACTATTTCAGTAACTAATATAAAGTATCCTATGGTAAGGGTTTTCCTCATCTCCTAATTCCTTTTTTGATCTCTTTTAAAGTTTATTTTTTGGTCTTAAATTTTTGTTCCTCTCATTTCTTATTTTCCCTTTTGGTTTATTAATTATTTATAAGCACAAAGGAATAGCTTAACAAGAACCAGTTTAAATGTGTAAAAAACAAACCTATTAGATAGTTTAGGAGAAAGGATAAAACGTTTTATTTTATCCAGAAAATAGAACATCAAAACATCAACAATATCCCCACACAAAACCCTTAATAATCCTTTAGTCCACTCAGTCCTATGTAGTTAATTTCTGTTGCACGTGGTTCTGGATCAGCCACAGTCTGTGAACCTGTCAGCTTCTACACAAGAATTCTGGAAATCTTGATTCCTTCTAGTATATCCACCTTCAAAATATCACAGTCCTTTTCATAATATGGTCCATTTTTTGTTGAAATATTTTGGTCACACCTTTTCAGTGGGTCAGCAAAGTAAAAACTTATCTACAAATGAGAAAACTAAAAACTGACCATCATTAACTTATACAATTCTTACTAATAATTCTTGAAAGTGAAAGACCTGATGGGAATTTATTACAAAAGTAATGCAAAGCCAAATTAAGTCAATTCAAAAAAACCTTTAGACACAATGTCTCTCTAAACATAAATATTAACCTCATTTTCAAAGAACTTCACATATAACATAATAATCTTGAAACATAATTCCATATTGTCAGGATATACCAAGAAGCTATCAAGATTATTAAGTCTCTAAACATCTGCATAGTAATATAAACTTCATGGGTAAACTATATGCATTCCCCAACTAAAACCATTGGTTTTGATGATTCTAGAATCAAAAAAAAATAAAGTTGCATCCAAGTAAAAATTAAAATATCTAAAATTATGATTGATAATATTATGCTCTTTTCAAAACATAAGAGGAGATACTTACACATAATTTTTTTAGCCCAGAGAAAATTTGGCACTTCTCCTGATTTGACAACATGTTTTGTGTAACTCATAACACATTATATAACCTTTTTTTTTTCTTTCAGCACTTTCAGCTTTGCAAAGCAGGAGCAAATCTTTTGTGGCTTTCAATGAAGTTTCAGACTTTTCAGGAGTTTATCATAGATCATTAAGAAACAATACTTAGTTATTTAACCAAAATAGACAAAGGTTTTAAAGGTTAAAAAAAACCAGCATTTTCAAAGCCTTGTGGCTTGATTTTGTTGGTCAAGGACATAAGAGTCTACCTAACTCAGCTTACTTTGTTGATACATGAAACCTTTGCCTCCTAGGAAGATTGCACAGATTTCACAGTGGCGACAGTTGTCGGGGCGGCAGAGACAATAACCAATGTCACAACTCTTACAGAGAAGTGGGGCCAGGAGGGTCACTCTGAGGAGTCGAAACTCGGCTTCAGTCCCAGGAGTTTATTTTATAGTCAATACATCAAGCAGTGAAGCAAATAACAGAACAATAGGCTTTGGGTGAATAACAATAAGTTTCGGGCAAGGGAGGAGGAATTCAGGTAAACAAGCCAATCAGTAACAAGTCTGGAAAAACAAGTCGTGACAAGTCTCAACATGTTGGGGACAAGTCTCAACATGTTGTGCAGCATAGAGGCCTTTATAAATTCATATTTTAATGGCACATATCCTCACACACAGAGGATAAAATTCAACTCAGTAATTAAAGAAAATTTTGTTATTTTAACAGCGAGAAACTCAATTTCTTCTTTGTTTTATATACTATTTTATACTCTAGCTCTTCAAAATCTGATAAAGTAACCCATAAAACTTTAGCCACAACAGATAAAATCTCTAACTATATCAAATAATTTCGTTTTTAATAAGTCTTTTAAGCTTTCTGTCTGTTACGTTTCTCTTCTAGAACAACCCTTAAAGTGGCAAAAATGGACAAACTCGTTAGCAGACCCAAATATGTGTGTGTGTGTGGTGTATCCTTTGTGCCATAAGCAAAAGGATATAAACTTAAATTATAATGAATATCCATTAACTCAATTTAATATTAGTAGTAAGTTACCTAAAAGTCTTGGAAATTACTTTAAGCCTATATACCACAAAACATAATTAATGTTGAAATAAAGTTTGTTTAAATAGTCTATATTTTCATTCAAAGTTTTACCATGTACAGTATTTTTACCCCAATTTAACCTTAGCCCTTTAAGATTCTATCAACTGAGTTTTTTGTTTGTTTGTTTGTTTTTACTCAAAGTCTTTGTTCAACTGAACCAATTCATTGATATACATATGACCTTTTTCTATTTTGGGTGAGTTTTTTCATTGTGATCCTTATCTTTTGGCTTCTTAAAATTCCTCTACAACAGAGACAACTTGTTTATGGTTCTTTTATGTTGGGTATCCATCCAATTTCTGATGACTGTATTAAGGCAGCATTTTTCCTTATTTAACCCTCACCAGTATCCACCTTATTTATCGTATTTTTTAAATATCTTTAAAGAGATCTCCACTATTTTGGGAGAGGTGACTTGACTCTTTTTTTCTTTACTATTCTCTTGGCTATGAGTTTAACCTTTATTATTTATCATAATCTTTTTACTTATAACAACACAGTAAATACAAAAGCTCTTTAGAGCTCTTTAGTAATTTTGTAAATGAACCCATCAGTTCTTGGCTAACTTTCTTTTTCCTATCTAGGTTTGTCCTATGCCTCCCTTTTTCTCATTCTGGAACTACTAGTTTTACTCAAGACAAAATTATCTTCTTCCTTAAAAAAACACATTCCATATAACATCCAGCTTAAGTTACTTAGAAAGATTCTGCTTTTAGGGTTGACATAGTATAAAACATTAAAAAAAAAAAAAAAAAACCCTTTGTCAGGACGAATTCATTGTCATTAATTTCTAGGAATATTAGGACTATTTAATTTATATAAATGCATATTTATCACTAAAGGTTATTCGAAGGAATATTATAATCCAATTTAATAATACCACCCAGGTAGAAAATTATTACACTGTCATAACTATTTTCTGGGTGCTTTAAAGAATCTTTTAGAGAAAAGATTTAGAATAATTTGTCCATTTTAAGGCCTGGTTATATCAATTGAGATGGTTAGGGTTATGTGTCAACTTGGCTAGGCTATGATTCTCTGTGGTTTGTCAGCCATATGATGTTGTGATCACCTCCATGATGGGGTCTGCCGTGAGTAGCCAATCAGTTGAAAGGGAGTTTCCTTGGGCATGCTGCCTGCATTGAATATAAGTGGACACTCTGGTGAGGCTCGAGGGCTGTTGCTCACTCTGGATCCTGCAGTTGGCTCCTGTTCATCTGACCTTTCAGTTTTTGGGACTTGAGCTAGCACCTTACTTGTGGTCTTCCTGCTGATCTTGGAATTCATTGATATTCCCAGCCTATGAGCAAGAGCCCTGCCCTCTGACATACCAATCTTGGGTTTGCCAGCCCCTACAGCTACATGAATCAGGAGAAACCTCTATGCTGACTCACAGTCTTGGGACATTCCAGCCTCTACAACCACATGAGCCATTTCCTTGATATAAATCTCTCTATATATATTTATATGCTTTACTGGTTTTGCTTCTCTAGAGAACCGAGCCTAAAAAACTAATCAAAATAAACAATCCATCTTGTTCTAGTGCACTTTTCAAATAGATCAATTTATATAAAAGTTTTTCAAAGTAGCTAATGAAGACCCAAATCATAAGAAAGGTGAAAGAAGCAGCTTTTCTTGGAAGAGAAAAAAAGTGAGATTTTGGACAACCTTATGAAAAAACTGGCAATTGTCAGCCACGACCTCCAACCAGAGGCAAAACAGAAACTCAGATCAGAGTCAAGCTTTCAGTACCAAACAAGACAGAAAAAATTCACATAAACTCGCTTGTCTGTGAGGCCAGCTGAAACAACAGGCTCATGCCCTTAAACAACCCAATGCAAAGAAAAGCAAATAGGGAATGCAGTTTCTTAAAATGTCCACAGCAATTCTTTGGTAAGATCAACCCAATTGAACAGAAAAACAGGTTCTAGATAAAACGTATTAACCTGACAGAGTCTCAGATGGAGGGATCTCAGATCTTTTGATGAAACCTGAGCACCAAACAGAAGTTCCCCAAAGAGGAAAGAAAAGAAAATGTAAATGGGAACTCATTTCCCAAACTGATCACTGAAATTCCAAATTACTTCAGCTTATAACATTTTTGAACATCCACCCCAAACCAGCATCCCAGTGTGTGGGGCGATGGAGATCCAGACTTTTCTCTTAGATATCAAGGATCCTATTCCCTTAGGTTAAAACTTTGGTTTTCCAGAGCTGAATAAAATTCCCAGCAGGGAGTCTTTCATGGGATTTGGTCAGTATTTTTTTTTACCATGTACCTCCATTGAATGAGAGTTTTCTTGCATCTGGTGGGCAGCCTAATGCCCTGGCCCATCTCATGTCCCAGCTTATCCTTACATGAGTGTCTTTCTGTCAGTGGTGAGCATCCTACTGGCCCTAAAGTGCCCAGACTCATGCCCACATATTTTTTTTTCAGCTTAAAAACTCTGAGATTCTTTTGTAACAATCATACAAAACCTAGTTTCATTCTGCTGGCTAGAGACCTAGTCTCTTTATATATATATATATATATTTTAACGGTGTCTTTCAGAGAGGTTATTGTAGAATCCTGCATACATTTGGAAGCTTTAGACTACCAATCAAAATAAACATCCCATTATGGTTGTCTGGTTTTGGAATCATGGTTCTCTAATTTAGACCTTAAGTATACTAGTTTTTCCAATTGGTACTAGTTAAATATACTAGTTCCTGAAAGTGGCCACTGATTTGACAAACTGTCATTAGTAAGTTCAAACCATAAATCCAAATACAAACAAGACCTAGACCCATAGTACTTGGCCATGTAGTGAGGTAGAGTTCCACTAGGAAAATCCGCTCCTATCTTGGATTTGACAGACTCCATCTTGAGATAGTCCTAAGTGCTACCGAAACAAACCAAATTCACCAAACTTGCAATAAGTATTGGATTCAAGATCAAAACACAAAAGGTGTGGAGCTCAAGAATCCGAGAGGGCTTACTGAGATGATATCCAACTACTTCATGGAGACAATAAGCCAAAAGGGCTTTTGCAGACACCATGCCTGTGTCTGTGAAACCAGTTTATGTAGGCATGATCTGGGCAGGGTACTCTTCTGAAGGCCATTGTAATTCTCCATAAGAGTCCAATTCCTAGGGCAAAATGATCTCCACTAAGCTGCTTTGACTATTGTTTGACTTGAAGGTGACTTTAGGAAAACATTTCTTTAAAGGCTAACGGTTCAAAAAGGCAAATGGCCTGAGTATGTCACCCCAATTCCATGGAGCCAATAATCTGAATTCCAAGAGAATTAAAATGGTTTCTCACAAGCAGCTGAAAAATTGAATTGAAGATATTTGATTCTTACAAAATATTTGATCATTCCTGCCACAGCAATTTCTTACTGGCCAATTTTCTTCTCAGGGTCACTCTTTGGCTTTGTTGTCCAATCTTCCCTGTCTTCATTGACTTCTTCCCCTCTCTTGTACCCCTCTCCAAAATTTTTTTAAAAATTTTAAAAGTTAACTTTTTTTTAAGAAAAAAACACATTGCCTATAATCCTGACTCTCTTTTTAGGGCTTCATTTTTTACCACTAAAGTCACCTATCAAGGTATTTTCCTAAAAGAACAATAACAAAAACATACAGCTCTATCCCAATGAGGAACTTTGGTGTTAACTGTTCAAATAACATTCTTTTAATCTTGACTATGCAGTTTGAATCCACCAGCTGCTCCTTGGAAACCTTATGGGGCAGTTCTACTTTGTCTTACAGGGCCACTATGAGTCGACTCAATGGCAATGGGTTTGGTTTTGGTTTTTTTATGTAATATAAATCCATATTCATTAAAAAGTATTTTGGTAAGGATTAAAGAAAATAATTCATGTGAAAGTCCTTTGTAAATCATTCACTAAACTGTAAAACACTGTGTAGATGTTAGCTATTAAGAGGAATAGGTTTGTGAGGAATAATGAATCCCAGTGGTAGTTTGTATTCCTAATCCTTTATCCCAAGCACTTCTCCTAGAACTGAGTTTACCTTCTCATGTCAGGTAGTGATCTCAGAGTCTCCAAGAGTCTAGGAACAGCAATAAAGGGATGGTTTCTTCATTTGGAAAAAAAGAAAGAATCTCCCTATTTGGAGAGAATAAGTCTCCTAAAGCCCATGAATAGACACATCTTAGCATATGTATTTCACAAACTAAATGCTTCTCACAGCTGCCCATTTGTACTTTCCCTTTCAGCTCTTTTCAGTTCTTCTGATTACATATGGAAGAAAGCAGCATTTAAGTGCAAATGATTTATAGCACCTCTCTTTATCTATTGCTAATTTCCCTTGTGACAAGAAGGGTGAATGGAAGCATCAGCAGAAGCAGGCAGGGGATGGGGTCACAAAAGTGCAGTTCTGTGGTTATTGCAGGCCAAGAATTTGAATATGTGAACAGTAGCAATGCCTGAGTGCTAACCATTTCTTTGGGGTAGAAAGGTTCAGTGAATAAGTTTCAGCAAAAGATAAAAAGAGCCCAGTTTGTATTATATTAGCTCTAGTTAATGAACTATGTTTAAATATATATAGACAGTTTAGAATAGTCTTAAGAATTTTATACTTTAAGTACTTACAAAGATGAAAAATTCAGTGAACTTCTCCCATGACAAAGTCCACGTAGTTAAAATGTTCATTGGGAACAGCCGTGGGAATCTCAGACCTAAGAACTAGTCTCTTTCAAATCTAGTTTGACACTAAGAATAGAGAGTAGTATCATTTCATTTGGCTCCATTTGAACCCAGGAAAAGAAGCAAAAAAAGAGGCTGACAGCACAGCATGGCCTCCCTTGCTTATTCTCACTTTTCTGTCATTGTCTTTATCTTGTAGACAAAAACCACCTGAGAGATTTCATCTCAGGCCAGGTGAGCCATTAAGGCTTGGAAGCCCACTCCAAATATAGAAGTCAGTGTAGTACAGAGAAAAGATCATGACTTTTGAAACTAGACAGCCATGAACTTACCTGAGCTGTAATTTCATCATTTGAATAATGACTCCTCAGTGCTAGATTCCTAGTATATATCAGTAAACATTGTCTTCTATGCATATTTTGGGTGTCTTTTGTGTATATTCTTTAGTTATTGACTTTATGATGATTTGTATATGTTCATTTTTTATTTTTGTTTTCTAAAATTTTCTCAACCAAATACAACATATTCTTGTCTTTTCAGTCGTATTTTTTCATGGCTTTCATCTACTTGCTTCTCTCCTCTATTTCTTGAATTCTGCCAGTTTGTTTTTATTTCTCTACTATTGTCTGATAATATTTTTAAAGTAATTTATTTTTTGTTGTTGTGGTTGAGAATACACACAGCAGAACATGAACCAATCAACAATTTCTACTGTGCAATTCAGTGACATTGATTACCTTCTTCAAGCTGTGCAACCATTCTTACCCTCCTTTTCCTAATTGTTCCTCCCTCATTAGCATAGACTCACACTGTCCCCTAAGTTCCCTATATAAACTTTAGAGTTGCTTTTGTCAATTTGATCTCATATACCAAATCAAAAAAACAAATGAGTTGTCATCGAGTCGATTCCGACTCATAGCATAGATAGTTCTTAAAAGAGCACGATGCTCAAGGGAGACATTCTTATCTCAAAAAAGAAAAAAAAAATTGCCAGAGTTGATTCCGACTTATATAAGCTAAACTGTTGTTTGATTTTAAGAAGGCTTCGGGGGATATTTTTGATTTAAGTTTTCAAGTTGAAAGATTATCTCAAGGCAATGGTTTCAGCGGTTCATTCAGCCTCCATCTCCAGAAAGTCTGGATTCCATGAGAATTTGAAATTGGAGCTTGAAGGCATGCTGAGTAAAATAAATCAATTACAAAAAGCACAAATAGTGTATGATCTCATTTATATAAAAAGACTAGAAAAGGCAAATATATAGATATGAAAGTTTATTAGTGGACCAGCGGTGGGAAGGAGGGAAAGGAGGGGTATTGCTAACAGTGAGGGAGAAATTGCATGATTAAGGGTAGGATTGCATAGCAGATTAATGTAATTACTGACAACAAATTGTACACTTTTAAAAAGTTGAATTGGCAAAAGTTGTGTAATAGATATATTTACAAAAAAAATTTTAAAAAAGAGCAACTGCTGAGGCTGCTTATGTACAACCAAACACTTCACGGGATTTGGTTTCCTGGTTTTGAGGTTTGTGGTCATGGTTTCATGAGACATCCTGGTTAATTGACTTAATATCCTGTCTGATAATTTTTTAAATCGTTTTGGGACTCATTTTCAGGGAAACTGATATCTATAAATTCCTTGAAGATATAAAGAACTCTTTGTCAAAATTCTTGCATTTCCTTGGGCAGGTTATCTTACAGTGTATGTTCTCCAGCTGTCATTTTCTTATGTTTCTTTCCTCTTTTACCTTTGCAGTTTGTGTGTAAATATTCTTCATTGCTCATGGCCTACTCATCTTACCCATACATTTAGATTGAATCGCTTGAATCAAGAATATTTAGATGTTCCTCTCAGGATATTGTTCTTGTTAGGTGCCATCGAGTCAATTCCTATTCATAAGGATCCTATACACAACAGAACGAAACATTGCCCTGTCTTGCACCATCTTCACAATAGTTGTTATGCTTGAGCCCATTGTTGCAGCCACTGTGTCAATCCATCTTGTTGAGGGTCTTCCTCTTTTTCCTTGACCCTCTACTTTCCCAAGTAGATGTCCTTCTCAAGGAATTGATCCCTGCTGATAACATGTCCAAAGTAAGTGAGACATAGTCTCGCCATCCTTGCTTCTAAGGAGCATTCTGGCTATATTTCTTCCAAGGCAGATTTGTTCTTTTGGCAGTCCATGGTATATTTAATATTCTTCGTCAATGCCATAATTCAAAGGTGTCAATTCTTCTTTGGTCTTCCTTATTCACGGTCCAGCTGAATCTAAATTGGGAAAAACTTGTGTCCTCCTCAAGATCCAAGAAGGCATATCTTTGATGACAAAATGCAGTAAATTTTTTGCTCATCATTTTATTCTTAGCCCCTATCGTGGTACCTGACACAAAGTAGTTACTCAATATGTATTTTGAATGAATGTATTAGTGACTGTGTCAGTGGTCAGAATGCTGCTTTGTTTTAGCGTAGAGTTCATGGCATTAGTCAGGAAATTCATAATTTGTGGTTTGAGCTTTGACTTGTTTCTTTGTTTCACTGAAGATGGAGTTTTTTTCCTCATTTTTGTTTTATTTAATGAATTCCAAGAACTTTTTCACATTGTTCACAGTTTTCCTATTAGCTTTTTCCTGTCTATATTAAAACCCCTATTCCACAGGGAACAAACAGATTCAGAGTTTAATTACTTGCCATAGCCACTAACAGTAAAACACAGTCTGGAGAAAGTATTAGTTCTTGTTTATCCAGAGACTTATCCATTGGAGAAAGGTCCAGATTTGATGTTTGTGACCATAGAATATGAAACAAGGATTGATGGATGAAGTTGAAGATTCATCAGATATCATTAGACATTCCCAAATACACTGTCCTCTTCCAGATTTCCTTTCATAGCTCTCCATAGATTCACAGCTCTGCATAAAATTCTTTCATGTTCCTTATTTACTTAGAAAACTCTTACCAATCCTTCAGAGTCTAGATCTTACATCACACTCTTTGTAAAGCGTCCCTCAAATCCCAGGCAAATCCTCTAACTCCTCACTGTACTTTTTACGCACCATTCATTTAAAATGGATCACATTTAATTATGTTATTTTTTCACATGTATGTCCTTCTAATACACAGTGTTAACCTGACTATACCAGGTCCGAGAAGGAGTAACTCATGCTAAGCCCTTGTCAGCTCGACTACTCAAGAGACAGAAACCTAGCTAAACAATTAGGACGTTCCCGCTCAGTTTAACCTAATTCAAAATTTCAGCTTAATCCCAAATAAGGAAAGAAAATGCCCACCAGCCAATCCAAAATTATCCAATATAGCTTCTTTATGCTTATTTGAATATGTCTATAAAACACTTCCACTTAGGTAGGACTGCTCTTCAGGGCTCTTGTCTGACTTCCAGACCAGATGCCCCACAATTCATAAATTGCAAATAAAGCTTATGAGTTCATACACAAATTTAATCTTGCAGAAAATGTTATTTTTAACAGTTTTGGAAGCAAGGATGAGATCCATAATAGACTGCTGACGGCTTTGGGAAAAATGAGAAACATAGGCGTGGCATCCAGTGAACCCTTTTGTGTTCTCTTTCTTGCTTGCCATTTCCAAAAATGTAGGTGAGTCTTTCCAGTCTTTCCAGGGTTCAGGCTCCACGTTTTTGTGTCAAGCTCTCCAAATTCATTAAGCTGTCGAGTCCAAGACTTAGCAGGTTTGTTATTTAAAACTGGCATTTGACTTTGATTTCAGAGTCTCAGTCCCTAGCCTTTGGTTAGGCCAGCTCTACAATCCAAGAGTTAGCCGACCAGTTATTTAGAGCAGGCATTTGTCTCTGACTTCAGTCTAAGTCTCTAGCCTTCGGTTAGTCCACAGTTTCATTGATTGATTCTGTTGGTTTTGTTGCCTGCATTTAAAATAAGGTTGTCAATTATTTCTGCCAATTAAAGATGGAGTTCTCTAATTCCAAAGAATCGAGCACTCCACCCTTCCAGAATCCTTGCTCTTTGAATGTCCTAAATCATGAGCCCAGAAGCTGCACATATTTACAAAAATGGCAAAATTTACCAAAGACAATTTAGAATTGAAACGACCATCATGAGGAATGTTCCAATTGGACAAAATTGTCCGTTTAAGAAGTACACGTAAAAGAAAAGTTTCCTGAATTAAACAAAAGAAATGGTACACCTATTTTAATTGTTAAGTGAAAGCCCCCAAAAGATCTCAGGAGTCCAAAATGACATCATTAAAAGATTTGTTCCAAAAATCAAATGAAAAGCTAAACACTCAGGATGCTTTGAATACGGATGACTGTTACAAAGATGTGACAGATGTGACTCTTGCTGCCTTCTCAACTCCTCCTTGCCCATCTTTACCCAAATACCCTCTTTCTGCTAACTCTTTGTCACAAATGCCTTTCTTTCATGAGGAAACAGTTAAGTAGCTGCCTTATAAAATAAGACCATCAAAGGATGAGTTCAACTGCCTGTGAGCCACCTACCTGTCTTGTTTTTGTCTTGAGAGCATGGTTTTAATCCAGAGAGCGGGAGTCTGCCTGAGTTTTCTGCCTGCCAGAAAATGAAGATTGTCAGGTCTATTTTCAGAGGAGGCCAACTGTCAGGTTGGGGGGCACATTCCTACCAGCCATTGCTAGCTATCAGGGAGTTGTTAAGTCTCAGTTCTCTCCTCTTCCAGGAAAACAGTTTCCTGTATATTCTCTCATTCTGAATTCTTGCACCCATCTTTCTAAATGGTATAATTTCATTAAGGATAATTTGGGCCTCCAGTGACCACTTTGAAAAACTTTGATAGAAATTTGTTCATTTAAAAGGTGCACTGAAAAAAGAATTTACTGTTTGTTTTGATTGGTATAACAAGGCCTCAGAAAGACAGAATTATTCCAAAATTGCTTCTCTGAAAGATTCTTTAATGTGCACAGAAGACAAGGTTAAAATCCTGTCTTCAGGAGCAGCAACAGTTTATTCTTCAGTTTATATACGTCTGTATGTATGTTTATATATGTATGTATGTAATAATTTCCTATCTCCAGATGGTATTACCAACTTAGATTATAATATTGCTTCAAAGAGCTTTATTCTGATTGGTTTAGAGATAAATAAGTGCTTATATAAATTGAATAGTCCTAATATTCCTAGAAATTAATGAAAGTGAACTTGTTCTGATAAAAGTTTAATACTTTGTAGTATGTCAGCTAAAAGACAGTTTCCAAGATCTTTTGGTAATCTAGGTTAGATAGAAAGGAGCCTTAGTGGTGGAGTGGTTAAATCACTTTGGCTGCTAAATGAAAAGCTCAACCTACCAGCTGCTCTGCAGGAAACAGATATGGTAGTCTGCTTCCATTAAGATTTACAGCCTTGGAAACTCTATGGAGCAGTTGTACTCTGTCCTATAGGGTTGCCATGAGTTGGATGGCAATAGGTTTGTGTGTGTGTGTGTTTTTAGGAGGCGGGTGGGGAGTTTAGGCTAGAGAGAAGAAGGTAATGAGAAGTTTAGGTAAATTTAACGAGTTCATTTACAAGACTGTAAAAGAAAAGATTGTAAATCAACTGAGATAAGGGTAAAAAATTGAGTGGAGGAGAGACTTTTGTGATTTCAAAACCAGTTGGTGAAGTCTTAACAGGGGATAAGGTTAGATTGAAAAAATATGAGCTACAATTAATGGAGATGAAGGTGAAAGCTTGGATAAAAATTTGAACAGTTTAGACAAACCTTATTTCAGCAGTGAAGCCCTGGTGGTGCAGTGATTAACATCTATGACTGCTAATTTGAATCCACCAGCCACTCCTTGGAAACCCTATGGGGCAGTCCTACTTTGTCCTACAGGGTGACTGTGGTTCAAAATAGACTCCATGGCAGTGGGTTTGGTTTGGTTTCGGGTTATTTTAATGGCAATTATGTTTTGTGGTTATATAGATTGAAGATAATTTCTAAGCTCTTAGATAACTTATAAAATCTTAGGCTGATACTAAACTGAGTTAAGTAATGGAGCCCTGGTGGCACACTGGTTAAGTGCTCAGCTGATAACCCGGAATATGGGCAGTTTGAACCTACCCAGTGAGTCCTTGGGAGAAGGACCTGGCAATATGCTCCCATAAAGATTACAGACTAGAAAACTCTATAGTTCAATTCTACTCTGTCACATGGGACTTGACAGCACCTAACAACAACATTATAATTTCAGCCTATGTACTTTTGCTGTTTATTTTTTATATGCCACAGAGAGGGTACATATATTTGGGTCTGCTAATTTTTCTTTTTTTGCCTCTTTAAAAAGTTGTATTATAAGAGATATGTGATAAATATAGAAAACCTTAAAAGGTTTACCGAAAGAAAATTTTGTTTTGGTCAAAGCTGGCTAATGTTTGATAGCTTATTTATGAGATTTTAAAATCATTTTAGTATCAAACAGTATTTAAAGCTAAAATTTGTGTTTCTCTCTGTTAAAATGACCAAATTTTCTTTAGTTACTAGGTTACAGTTGTAAAAGGTTAACTTTATCTTCTGTGCAATCTGCCCAAAGGGCAGAGATTTTGTGTTTTGTGTTGACTTTGCCATGTCTTAATTGTTTAAGAGAACCAAGCCTCCTGGCTTTTGAAAACGCTAAGATTGTTACAATCATGTTACCTCTTATGTGTACTTTTAAAATCTTTTTATTGTCACTTTGGTTAAATAGCTATCCAAGTATTGTTTCTTGTTGAACTATGATCTTATTTAACCAAATGTTAAAACTCCTGACAACTTTCAATATTTTTCCCTCATAAAATCTAATCTTAAGCAATATGTTTTATACCCAAAACTTTGTTTTTTGGGATTTCCCTGGAGAGTCACAAAAGACTTGTTTTTCCACTTTATAAGGAAAAAATACTAAAGATAATGAGGTTTATGTTACGGGTTACATGAAAAGTGTTTTCAAATCAGAAGATGTGCCTAATTTTATGAATGTTATTAATATATGTCAGAAATTGTATAAAAGAAATTTATCAGTGCCCTTGCTGTCCATGACATTTCTGGTGCTGCTTTGTCTGATATTAGACTACAGAAGTACAATATCATCAGTCATAATTTCAGTTATCTTTTTAAACCGTTAACTTGGTCACAACTTTATTTCTTTAATTTTAATCTAGCATCAGCTAGGTCATTGGTTTACATTTGTGTATTCACATTACTTATCAAGTTTTATTAGTATTCGGATGTTTACAACCTTGTCCCTCCATTGCCACATTGCCATAGAGTTGATCCCAACTCATAGTGACACTATAAGTAGAACAAAGTAGAACCTCCTCATAGAGTTTCCAAGGCTGCAATCTTTATAGAAGCAGATTGCCACATCTTTCTCCCTCAGAGATACTGGTGGATTCGAACCACCAACTTCCAGTTAGCAGCTGAGCACTTAACCACTACCCCAACCTGCTAGAGACTACTAAAGCTCTTTACTTGATAATCTTGACATATTCTTTGTATATACTAACTGTATGTTTAGTATATTCATATTATATTATGTCTAAGAGTTATTGCATGTTATATCTGAAGTTCTTTGAAAATAGCCTTAATCATTATATGCAGACATATTTTGTCTAAAGTTTTTTTTTTCTTTTTTGATTGACTTTATTTTGCTTTGCATACCACAGAAACTCTTGTGGAGAAGATCACAGGTTCACAAGTCTGTTAATCCAGGATCAAGTGAAACAGAAATTGATTACATAGGACTGAGTGGACTAAAAATTTATTATGGGTTATAAGTGGGGAATATTTCTAATGTTTTTGATCTTCTAGTTGCTGGATATAAGAAACCCCTGTCTTCCACTCTTTTCTCCTAAACTATAGACTATTTTGCAAATGAAAATGAATAATTTACCTTTTCTCTCTCCCTAACTCTCCAGAATTGGAAAATTCTTTGTATTATTATTTTCTATGGCAATATAATTATTTGCATACATTTAATAAGAATGTGTCATCTTCCTTAGCAGGACATAATTGGGAACCTCGATTATATAACCAAGCTTTGACTGAAATGCCGTATTTAAAAATAATGCTCAACAATAAAGAGGAAATTCAAGCAGCTGACAAACACATGAAAAGATGCTTACAATCATTAGTCATTAGAGAGATGCAAATCAAAACTACAATGAGATACCATCTCACCCCTGCAAAAATGACACTGATCAAAAAAACAGAAAACAACAAATATTGGAGAGGTTGTGGGAAGATTGGAACTCTTATACACTGCTGATGGGATTGTGAAATGGTACAACCATTATGGAAAATGCTATGGTACTTCCTCATAAAGCTAGAAGTAGAAATACCTTATAATCCAGCAATACCACTACTAGATATATATGCTAGAGGTATAAGATCGGTGACAGGAATAGACATACACATACCTATGTTCATTGCAGCATTATTCACAATACCAAGAAAGATGGAAACAACCTAAATACCCACCAATGGATGAACGGATAAACAAATTGTGGTACATAAATACAATGCAACTATAAAGAATAATGAAGAGTCCACAAAACATCTTATAACATGGATGGATCTGGAGGTCATTATGTGAATGAAATAAGTCAATCATAAAAGGACAAATATTGTATGGTCTCACTTTTATAAAAAGTCTAGAATGGTGTACATATACAGAGAAAGTAAAATTATTTGATGGTTACCAGGAATGGGAGGGGGAGGAAGGGGAGGGAGAGGGGGAAATCAATTTTTAGATAGTAGACACTTGTTACGTTTGGTGATGGGAAAGGCAATACCCAATATGGGTGAAATCTGCACAACTTAACCAAGGCAAAAGAAGACATTAAGAAGTGTGCAAGAATAAGTGACAATATTGGTAAATGGTATAACACATACAATTTTGCAACAACAGTAATAACAACCAAAATTTATGAGTGTAGTTACAAAGGTACATGTGCATGCATATATGTGTACAGGAAGGTATATGTGAGTACATGTGTGCATGTATAGGTGTATCTATATGTATATGTACATAAAAGTTTGTGTGTGATGGATATATATTCATACATATAATAAAGCATATGGGGGCACAGTTATGGAGACTTCCTAGACATATTCAAACACCTCCCAGGGTTGGTATACTGTATTAAAAGGCTTAGGACCATAGTCTCATGGGACAACTCAGTCAATTGGCATAATACAGTTCATAAATATAATAATCTGAGAAGCTGAATTATATGAAGAAGATTGGGGCATCAAAATTGGAGGAAGACTCACTAACAACCTTTGATATGCAGAAGACACAACCTTGCTTACTGAAAGTGAAGAGTACTTGACGCGCTTACTAATAAAGATCAAAGACTACAGCCTTCGTTACGGATTACACCTCAACATAAAGAAAACAGAAATCCTCACAACTGGATCAATAAGCAACATCATGATAAACGGAGAAAAGATTGAAGTTGTCAAGGATTTCATTTTACTTGGATCCACAATCAACACCCATGGAAACAGCAGCCAGGATGTCAAATGACACACTGCATTGGGAAAATCTGCTGCAAAAGATCTCTTTAAAGAGTTAAAAAGCAAAGATGTCACCTTGAAGATTAAGGTGTGCCTGACCCAAGCCATGGTGTTTTCAATCACCTCATATGCATGTGAAAGCTGAACAATGTATAAGGAAGCCCCAAGAAGAATTGATGCCTTTGAATTACGGTGTTGGTGAAGAGTATTGAATATACCATGGACTGCCAAAAGAAGGAAGAAATCTGTCTGGGAAGTACAGCCAAAATGCTCCTTAGAAGCAAGGATGGCAAGACTATGTCTCACATACTTTGGACATATTTTCAGGAGGGATTAGTCCCTGGAGAAGGATATCATGCTTGATAAAGTAGAGGGTCAGCAAAAAAAAGGAAGACCCTCAACAAGATGGATTGACACAGTGACTGCAACAATGGGTTCAAGCATAACAATGATTGTGAGGATGGCGCAGGACTGGGCAGTATTTCACTCTGTTGTGTACAGGATCCGTATGAGTCGGAACAAACTCAATGGCACCTAACAATAGCTCATAATGATAATGTGATAATGTGATAATTAGTGACTAGCATCTGGAGTCTTAAAAGCTTGTGAGCAGCCATCTGAGATACAACTATTGGTCTCTACTTATCTGGAGCAAAAGAGAATGAAGAAAACTAAAGACTCAAAAAACAAATTAGTCCACAGGACTAATAGCCCACATGAACCACAGCTTCCTCTAGCCTGAGACCAGAACTAGACGATGCCTGGCTACAACCACTGACCCTTCTGACCAGGGACACGATAGAAGGTCCTGGATAGAATGTGAGAAAAATGTAGAAGAAAGTTTAAATTCCTAAAAAATGTCGGATTTACTGGAGCAATAGAGACTAGAGGAACCCCCGACACTTTTGCCCTAAGATACCATTTGAACATGGAACTGAAGCTACTCTTGAAGTTCACCTTTCAGCCAAATAATAGATTGGCCTATAAAATAAACGATATCACCTGTGAGTAACATGCACTATCAACTGTAAGAGACTACATGGTCAACATTTACCCTAAAGCAAAGATGAGAAGGCATGGAGGGGCAGGGAAGCTAGATCAATGGAAACAGAGCAAACAGAATGGAAACTAAGAGAATGCTGACACATTGTGAAAATGATAACCAATGTCATGGAAAAATTTGTATAAAAACTGTTAAATGGGAACCTAATGTGCTGTGTAAACTTTCACCTAAAACACAATAACATATTAAAAATAAATAAAAATAACTTGAGAGAGACTCATCCAAATCTGTGAATGAATTCTGGTGGCAAGTTCTTGGCTTGGCTTCCCAGCCTCAAGAGACTGTAACAAGTTCAATGTGAGATTCCTTATAAAAACTTCCAGAAAAGCAAATTTAAAAGGCCTATATAATAAGTATGGAGCCCTGGTGGCACAGTGGTTAAGAACTCGGTTAGTTCAATTCCACCAGCTGCTCAGTGGAAACCCTCTGGGGCAGTTCTACTCTGTGCTATAGGGTCACTATGAGCTGGAATTGACTTAATGGCAATGGGTTACGGTATATAATAAGTACAGCCAGAATGCTCCTTAGACGCGAGAATGGTGACGTTTTGTCTCTCGTACTTTGGACATGTTTTCAGGAGGTACCAGTCCCTGGAGAAGAACATCATGCTTGGTAAAGTAGGGGGTCTGCAAAAAAGAGGAAGACCCTGAATGAGATGGATTGACACAGTGACTGCAACAATGGGCTCAAACATAGCAATGATTGTGAGGATAGTGCAGGACCAGGCAGTGTTTCGTTCTGTTGTACATAGGGTCACTATGAATCAGAATCAATTCAAGGGCACCTAACAACAACATATACTAAGGAGCTCGAGTGGTGCAATAGTTAAGTGCTCAGCTGCTAACTGAAAGGTCAGGGTTTGAACTCACTAGCAGCTCTCCAGGAGAAAAGACCTGGCAATCTGTTCCTGTAAAGATTTACAGCATAGGAAACCCTATGGGGCAGTTCTACTCTGTAATATAGGGTTGCTATGAGTCAAAATCGACTCAAAGGCTCACAACAACAACAACATGATAAATTACCATTTTTGCTGCCTTATTTTAAAATTAACATTAACTTTTCTTTGAGATTGTCTTTTGATTAAGAAGAGGGTGGTTGTAGAGAGAAATTTTGTTTCAACAGAAAATATCTGAAAGCCCTTTTGGGCTATCATTCTGGTTCTGTTCATTGTCTTTGAGCTATTTTACATCTTTTGTATTTTACTATATACAAGAAATGGTTTTGTTTCCCACCTGTAGAGTGGACTGGTTTTTGCTACATAGCTTATGATCTTACCTATGTGTCTATACATAATTAATTCTTAGGTGTTAGTCAATGTTTACAATAATGGATACTATTCTTCAGATAGTAAAGCTTTCTAACCAGGTTTCTTTCCTTTCAAGGACCAAATGACCTATGAACCAAGGACACTATTTTGTGTGTGTTTGATGAGTATATTAAGACCTGCCCCCAAATTATATTGAAACTTGTTACGTGGATTTTGGAGTACCTCATATTTTATTTCATCCAAAAATCCCATCAGGGAGAATTCAGAATATGAGAGAGACTAAGACTGATAACGACCATGAACAGGCCATCGAACAACTAACTGAAGAGCTATCAAATCAGAATCCATTGACTAAGGGAGCATTAATTGACTGTTCTACAGCAGCCATGTCACCCTCAGTTACTGGAATTGGTTTAAGTTATGCAGAAAAAAAAAGTTCTTAAGGATGCAAATGATATTGGACAAAATGGCTCTAGAATTAGATATCTCTGTTATTAATCTAGGTAATGCTATATCCTCTTTCTCTCTCTCTGAAGTAGCATAGATAAAAATAATCACATTACAAAATAGATTAGCTCTTGATTATTTACTTGCTGAGCAGGGAAGTGTCTGTGCAGCAGCTAACACCACCTGTTGTTCTTAGATTAACACTTCTAGGGAGGTCGAGACTCAATTACATAAAGTAGAAAAACTATCCACCTGGCTTAAACAAATAAAACCTAACCCATGGTAGCTTTTTTTTTTTTTTTTTAACCTATTTGATCTCAATTGGTTTGGGCCATGTGGACTTTGGCTCTGAAGTGTACACCAAACATTGGATTATTTTCCTTATAATTATATTCTCCCTGGTGTGTTGTATCCTCTCATGAACATCACCAAATGATCTCATTAAACTGAAACAACAAAGAAAAAATGAAGCAGAGGTTGGTCTTCAAAAATATGAACCTGACATTTTGACCTGTGAATACTATGTAGACAGCTCTCCCAGATGACAATGTGGTGACCTAGAGTAGTGTCTTGCCTTAAATGTTTATCTCACCTCTCAATAAACTGAGAGTATTATCAAAGGGGAGGAATTGTTATCCTGACTATACTAGGCCCAAGAAGAAGTCACTCATGCTAAGCCCTCTGTCAGCAAACCAAAGCTTAACGAAGTTTCTATTTCTTGTTAATGTTCGACTATTCCAGAAACAGAAACCTAGATAACCAATTAGGACTTGCCTGCTCAGTTTAACCTAGTTCAAAATTTCTCCTTAATCCCAGATAAAGAAAGAAAATGCCCATCAGCCAATCTGAAATTGCCCAGTATAGCTTCCTTGTTCCTGTGTGTCTGTGCCCTCCACATTGTACCATTCTTCAGAGCTACTGCCTGACTTCTGAACCTGATGCCCCTTAATTATGAGTTGCAAAAAAAAAAAAGCTTGTGAGTTTGTACACAAATTTAATCTTGTGGAAATTTTATTTTTAACAACATTTAACTCCTTGAGGACAGGGACCAAGTGATACTCATCTTTGTATTTTTAGTGCCTATTATTTTGTTTTCTACATAATCTTTGCTGAACAAATGTTGATTTTTGTGGCTCAGTTTCTCATCTGTAAAAGGGATAAAAATAATCCTTCTCTTAGGGCTATTGTGAGGAATTAGTGAAACAATGTATATATATTTAAGTGCTTAAGTTAATGATTTTGACTTCTGACTGAAAGGTTGGAAGTTCAGGTTCACCCAGGGGCACCTCAGAAAGAAATGCCTAGTGATCAATTTCAGAAAAATAGTATCTATTTAAAACCCTTTGGAGCACAGTTCTACTCTCACACACATGCGGACACCATGAGTCAGAATCAACTTGTAGGGAATTGGTTTGGTTTTTGGCTTTAAAGTGCTTAGAACAGTGCCCAATAAATGTTTATCATTGTTATTATTATCAGCATTACTGTAATTACTAAATTGATATTAAGTTAAACAAATTAGAAAAGTAAAGACAAGAACCCAGGTTGGCATGCATTCTACTACTTTAATTACCTCGGATATCTCTTGCTGCCTCGGAATTCCAAATATGTTTCCCAATCATTAGTCCTTTGTTTACCTCACCTCTTTAGGCAAAGTATCTTGTTCATAGTCCAATCAGTTTAGGCAAAGCATCTTGTTCAAAGTCTTTCTTAATTTCATTTCCCCCTTAATGTAGCCAATTTTTATCACATTTCTTCATAGTTTTCCCTTCTATTAAGAAACAAAGGGTATCATTAAGATTTAATCAGCTGTCCGAAGAGATCTACAGATACAACATTCTTTACAAAAATGGAAAAACTAATCCTCAATTTTATATAGAAAGACAAGAAACCCTGAATAGCCAAACAATTCTGAAGAACAAGAACAAAGTAAGAGGCCTCACACTTCCTGAGTTCAAAATATGTTTCACAGCTACAGTGATCAAAACAGAATGGCACTCTTTTAATGACAGACACATAGATCAATGGAATATAACTGAAAACCTGGAAATAAATCCAAAAATTTTTAGTCAATTGATTTTCAACAAAGGAAGCAAATCCATTCAATGGGGAAGGAACAGTCTCTTCAACAAATGGTGATGGCAAAACTGGATTTTCACGTGTAGAAAAATGAAACAAGACCCATACTTCACACCATACACAAAAACTAATTCAAAATGGATAAAGGACCTAAACGTTAAACCTAAAATCATAAAGTTCTTGGAAGAAAATATAGGAGCAAAGCTTTGGGACCTAATTTTTTTCAATGATAGATCCTCAAACACAACAATGAATACACAAGCAACAGAAAACAAAATTAATAACTGGAAACCTCATAAAATTAAATACCTATGTTCATCAAAATAATTTATCAAAAGAGTAAAGAAACAACCTACAGACTGGGAAAAAAATTGAGCAATGATATAACTGATAAAGGGTCTAATATCTAAAATATATAGAAAATTTCTACAACTTAACAACGAAAATAAAAGTAGCCCAATCAAAAATGGGGCAAAGGATATAAACAGACATTTCACCAAAGAGGATATTCAAATAGACAATAAACACATGAAAAGATGCTCAACATCATTGGTCATCAGAGAAAAGAAAATCAAAACCACAATGAGATACCATTTCTCTTCCACTAGGATGATGTGATGGTTAAGGTTGTGTGTCAAATTGACTGGGCCACGATTCTCAGTGGTTTGGCAGTTATGATGTAGTTTGGCAGTTGTGTAATGATGTAATCAACTTCATGATGAAATGTGATATAATGTAATCACCTCCATGATGAAATCTGCTATGAGTATGTAATCAGCTGAAAGGGAGTTTCCTTGGGGGTGTGACCTGCATCCAGTATATGTAGACTTTCTGGCAAAACTCGTGGGCTTTTGCTCTACTTTGGATCCTGCATTTGACTGGTCAACATCTGACTTCTGGTTCTTGGGATTTCAGCCATCAGCCTGCTGTCTTATCTGCCGATCTTGGATTTGTCAGCCTTCACAGCTCATGAACCAGCAGCCTGCTGTCTGACCTGTTGATCTTGGGTTTTTCAGCCCAAGCAGTTATGTGAGTCAGGAGAGGTCTCAAGCCTGATGCCTGACCCATGGATTTAGGACTTGCCAGCATCTACAACTGCATGAGCCACTTCCATGAGATAAATCTCTCTCTCTCTCTCTATATATATATATATATACATATATATATATGTATATATAAGCTTCACTGGTTTTGCTTCTCTAGAGAACCCAGCCGAAGACATTTGGGACTGAGAGTTGTTCTAGAGAAACAAAAATGTAAGAATGAATTTTCTAAAATTGGCTTTCAAGTCTGGGCAGTGTCTGAGTCATCCCCTAGGGAGATGTCTGAGTCATTGCCTGGGGCATCACCAGAAACAGATGCCTTAAAAGACAATGCTGAATGTTCTCAGAACCCATCCCCATCACCCACTTTTCCTTCTAGACCTATAACTAGACTTAAATCTCAGGGAGTCACAAAAGGTGGAGTTCAAAGTGTGACCCAGGAGGAGGTACACTACACTCTAAAAGAACTGCTAACTTCTCTAATATGTAAAAACATAAACCTGGAGAACATGTGAGGGAATGACTATTAAGGTGTGGGATAATGGTGCAAGGAACATAAAGATGGATCAGTTTGAGTTTATTGATATGGGCCACCAAGCACAGATTCTTCATTCAATGTTTCAGCTCAAGAGGTTAGGAAAGGATCTAATAGCTAATGTGGTTGGATTGCTAAAGTATGGATTATCCAGTAGTCTGCACTAAATCAACTTCAAGTACCAGACCTGCTTTGGTGGACTCTTGAAGACAGTATCCAAAGGCTTAGGGAAAGGGAAACTGGCATGATAGAGTGGATTTATCAGGTTGGACCCACAGATCCACACATGGAATGCCCACAGGACATAACTTTTACCACAATAGTGAGGAAAATTTTGTGAAGGGAGCCCCAGAATCACTGAACACTGCCGTGATTGCTATTTTATGTAAGTCATATTTGACAGTGAGAACTGCCTAAACTGAAATAAAACACCTAATTACAATGGGGCTGATTGGACTCCGTGGTGGTAGGGGCCAAGTGGCAACATTCAATTAACAAAGACAAGATGGGTGTGATTACCATAATGGATAGCAGAGTCAAAGCACTAATCAGAATAGCCTGACTCGTATGGACTTATGACATTGGCTACTTAATCATATTGTCCCTAGGAGTGAAATAGATGGGAAATCTACTAAATATTTACTTGATCTGTACAAGCAGAAGAATTCTAGGTACAGTGAATGGCTACCTATCTCAAATCACCAGAATAGAGAATCACGGCCCCTCAATCAATTCCCAGACTTGAACAAATTTACAGACCCACAATCCCTTCAATGAAGGGGAAGCCAGGTCCACTTGAAGAAGGACCCCATTACACTGTCAAAAACTTATGCAGTTACTCTTTCTCGCAGCCTTCACCAAAGGGATCTATGGCCTTTTACAAGAGTGACAATTCATTAGGGGAAAGGAAATAATCAGACTCTTCAGGGATTACTGGATACTGGCTCTGACCTGATGTTAATTCCAAGAGAAACAAAAGGTCAGTTTGGCACAACAATCAGAATGGGGAAATATAGAGGTCAGGTTACTAATGAAGTCTTAGATCAGGTTCATCTCACAATGGGTCCAGTTGGTCCCCAAACCCATCCTGTAGTGATTTCCCCAGTTCTAGAATGCACAATTGGAATATAAATACTCAGCAACTGGCAGAACCCCCACATTGGATCACTGACAACTGGAGTAAAGGATATTATGGTAGGAAAAATCATATTGGAAGCCATTAGAACCACCCCTACCTAGGAAAATAGTACCAAAACAATATTGTATTCCTGGATGGATTGAAGGGATTACTTCCATCATCAAGGACTTGAAGGATGCAGGTATGGTGATTCCCACCACATCCCCATTCAACTCGCCTATTTGGCTTGTGCAAAAAACAGATGGATCTTGGAGAATGACAGTGGATTATCAAAAACTTAACTAGGTGGTGACTCCAATTGCAGCTGCTGTTCCAGACGTGGTTTCATTGCTTAAGCAAATTAATACATCTCTGGGAAACTGGTATGCAGCTATTGATCAGGCTAATGTCTTTTTTCCATACCTGTTTCCAAGGACTACCAGAAGCAGTTTGTCTTCAGCTGGCAAGGCCAGCAATACACCTTCACTGTTCTACCTCCAGAGTGTATCAACTCTCAGTCCTATGTTATAATTTATTCTGCAGCGAGCTTGATCACCTTTGCCTTCCGCAAGATGTCACACTTGTCCGTTACATTGATGACATTATACTGATCGTACCTAGTAAGGAAAAAGTGTCAATCACTCTAGACTTATTGGTAAAACTTTTGCTTCCTAGAGGGTGGGAAATTAATCCGATAAAAATTCAGGCACCTTCCACCTCAGTGAAATTTCTAGGTGTCCAGTGGTGTGGGGCATATTGAGATATTACTTCCAAAGTGAAGGATAAATTATTGCATCTGGCCCCTCCCACAACTAAAAAGGAGGCACAACCCATAGTAGGCCTGTCTGGGTTTTGGAAGCAACATATCCCTCATTTGGGCGTGCTACTCTGGCCTATTTATTAAGCGACTCAAAAAGCCTCTAGTTTCGAGTTGGGGCCAGAAAAAGAGAAACTCTGCAACAGGTCTGGGCTACCATGTAAGCTGCTCTGCCACTTGGTCCATATGATCCGGCTGGTCCAATGGTGCTTGAAGTGTCAGTGGCAGATTGAGACGCTGTTTGGAGTCTTTGCCAGTCCCCTATTGGTGAATCACAGTGCAGACCTTTAGGATTTTGGAGCAAAGTCTTTGTAGGTAACAATTCTCCTTCTGAGAAACAGCTTTTGGCTTGTTACTGGGCCTTAGTAGAGACTGAACATTTAACCATGGGCCACCAAGTAACCACACATCCTGAGCTACCCATCCTGAACTGGATGTAGTCTGACCCATAGGCCATAAGTAGGACGTGCACAGCAACACTCCATCATTATATGGAAGTAGAACGTTCGAGATCAGGCCTGAGCAAGACCTGAAGGCACAAGTAAGTTGCATGAGGAAGTGACCCAAATGCCCATGGTCTCCACTCCTGTCTCATTACCTTCCATTTTCCAGTCTGCACCTATGACCTCATGGGGAGTTCCTTATGATCAGATGACTAAGGAAGAGACAACTTGTGCCTGGTTTACTGATGGTGGACAGCGGCAGCACTACCGCCCCTTTTGGGGACTTTCCTGAAGGGAAATGGGGAAGGGATATCCTCTCATTGGGCAGAACTTCGAGCAGTGCACCTGGTTGTTCTTTTTGCTTGGAAGGTGAAATGTCAAGATATGCAATCGTATATTGATTCATGGACTGATGTCAATGGTTTGACTGGATGGCAGGACTTGGAAGGAACATGATTGGAAAATTGGAGACAAGGAGGTAAGAGGTAAGTGGATAGACCTCTCTGAATGGGCCAAAGAATTGAAGATATTTGTGTCTCATGTGAATGCTCACCAAAGGATGTCCTCAGCAGAGGAGAATTTCAATAATCATGTGCATAGGATTGTGCATTCTGTGGAAAGCAGTCATCCTCTTTTCCCAGCCACTCTTGTCATTGCCCAATGGGCTCACGAACAAAATGGCCATGGTAGCAGGGATGGAGGTTATGAGGGGGCTCAGCAATGTGTACTTTCACTCACAAAATCTGACTTGGCTACAGCCAATGCTGAGTGTCCAATTGGTCAGCAGTAGAGACCAACACTCAGTCCCTAATATGGCCCAATTTCTAGAGGTGATCAGCCAGCCAACTGTTGGCAGGCTGAGTACACCAGACCTCTTCAGTCATGGAAAAGGTAGTGTTTTGTTTTTACTGGAATAGGCAATTGCTCTGGATACTGATTTGCCTCCCCTGTGCACAATGCTTCTGCTAAAACTGCCATCCTTGGACTTACAGAATGCCTTATCCACCATTATGGTATCCCACACAACATCGCCTTGGATCAAGGGACTCACTTCACAGCAAATGAAGTATGGCAACGGGCTCATGCTCATGGAATTCACTGCTCTTACCTTGTTTCCCATCATCCTGAAGCAGATAGCTTCATAGAACGACGGAATGGCCTTCTAAAGACACAATTACAGCTCCATCTACAACCTTGTAGGGTTGGGGCAATGTTCTCCAGGAGATTGCATATGCTCTAAATCAGCATCCAATATATGGTGGAGTTTTCCCCATAGCCCAGATTCATGGGTCCAGGAATCGAGGGGTGGAAATTGGAGTGGCACCACTCACTATTACCCTTAGTGACCCACTTGAAAAAATTTTGCTTCCTGTCCCTGTGACCCTATGCTCGTCAGGTCTAGAGGTCTTAGTTCCAAAAGGAGGAATGCTCTCACATGGAGACACATCACTGATTCCATCGAACTGGAAATTAAGAATGCTACCTGGCCACTTAGCTTTCTTTATGCCTCTGGATCAACAGGCAAAGAAGGGAGTTACCATATTGGCTAGTGTGATTGATCATGATTACCAAGAGGAAATTGAATTGATATTACATAATGGAGGTAAATAAGAGTATGTCTGGAATGCAGGAGATTCCTTAAGGTGTCTCTTAGTACTACCATGCCCTGTTATTAAAGTCAATGGAAAACTACAGCAACCCAATTCTGACATGACTACTAATGGCCCAGACCATTCAGGAATGAAGGTTTGGGTAACCCCACCAGGCAAAGAACAACTACCAGCTGAGGTGCTTGCTGAGGGAAAAGGGAATACAGAATGGGTGTTGGAAGAAGGTAGTTCTAAATACAAGTTACAAACACATGACCAGTTGCAGAAATGAGGACTGTAATTGTTATGAGTATTTCCTTCTTGTATGTGTGCATCAAATATTTTTGTTTTCTTCACTTATAAAATATAAAATATAAACAGGGCTAATGTGATTTGGTTGTATGTGTGTTAGTTGCATCATGTTACGGGCAAGTATGACTTTGTAATTATCTTTATCGAGAGATTGTGTATGGCTTAAGGAGATGTGTACAGGTGCCAAGTTGACAAGGGGTGGACTGTGATGGTTAAGGTTGTGTGTCAACTTGGCTGGGCCATGATTCTCAATGGTTTGGCAGTTATGTAATGATGTAGTAACCTCTATGATGAGATCTGATATAATGTAATCACCTCCATGACGAGATCTGCTATGAGTAGTCAATCAGTTGAAAGGGAGTTTCCTTGAGGGTATGACCTGCATCCAATATATGTGGGCTTTCTGGCAAAGCTCACTGGCTTTTGCCCTGCATCCTGCATTCTGTTCATCAACATCTGACCTCCATTTCTTGGGACTTGAGTCAGCAGCCTGTCATCTTACCTGTCGATCTTGGGTTCATCAGCCTTCACAGCCCATGAGCCAGCAGCCTGCTGTCTGACTTGTGGATCTTAGGTTCACCAGCTTCTGCAGCAATGTGAGTCAGGAGAAGTCTCCAGCCTGACACCTGACCCATGGACTTGAGACTTCACAGCCCAACACACACATACAAATACACACACACACATATATATATATATATATATATATATGTATACACACACACACACACTTCACTGGTTTTCTTCTCTGGCGAGCTCAGCCTAAGACAGATGACTAAGATAGAAAAAAAAAAGGAAAATAACAAGTGCTGAAGGGTATGTGAAGAAATTGGAATCCTCATCCAATTCTGGTGGGAATACAAAATGGTACATCCATTGTGGAAAACAGTTTCGTGTTTTTTTCAAAAAACTAGAGGTAGAGCTGCCATATGACCCAGCAATTCCACTCCCACGTACATACTCCACTGATTTAATATAGGTGAAACGAACAGACATATGCGTGCCTATGTTCATCACAGTGCTATTCACAACAGCAAAAATATAGAAACAACTTAAGTGACCATCAATGAATGAATGGTTAAGCAAAACGTGGCACATATATGCAAGAGAATACTACTCAGTGATAATGAAAAATGAGTTCCTGAAACATCTTATAGTGTGCATAAACCTGGAAGACATTATGTTGAGTGAAATAAGTCAATTACAAAAAGCCAAATATTGTGTGTTCTCACTTTTATGAAATGACATGAATAAGTAAATATACATGACCAGGTACTCATGATGGTAAGTCAAAAAGTATTGCTACAACATCATAGAAACCTTTCTTAAACAAAAATATCAAAATGTGAAGCTATTGTTTCTCAACATATCTTCCATCTCGGTCTATTCACTTCTGACAGCAGTGTTTCCAGCTCTCTAACTATTCCCTGAAGAATTCTGTGCTCTTCAATTCACACCAAGTCAAAATGGAAGTTTGGGCATCCTCGAGGGGCTCAAATAGTGTTCCTTTTAAATGTTCTTTTAGTTTTGGAAACAAAAAGAAGTCTGAAAGGTCAAGGTCACGATGTAGGGTGGATAGGGTAAGGTTTACCAATGAAATTCTCACAGGACAGCCCTTGCTACCCTTGAAGAATGAGCAGGTGCATTGTAGTGATCGAAAAAAATTCCTTGGTGCAATTTTCCTGGCCTTTTTCTCACCAATACAGTTTTCAATTTTCTTGAAACTTCTTCATAATAAGCCCCGGTGATTGTCCTGTGTCTTTCCAGAAAATCTATCAAGATTACCCCTTTGGAATCCCGAAAAATAGTTGCCATAGCCTTCTGAGCAGTCTTCCCTCTCCTGGCTAATCTTTGAGCTCTTCCCATCCTTCCTTAAAACTCTTGATCCATTTAAAAACTATTGTTTCATGTGGATCAGCATGCCCATACACCTGTTGCAAAGCTTCAATGATTTGAGAAGATGTCCACTTGAGTTTTGTTAAAAATTTGATATTAGCTCTGACCTCAAAATCCCTTTTTTCCATGGCATAGAAAATATCGTTTTTTTTTTTTTTTTGAAGGAACCCTAATGAAACTAACACAAGTGTGTTACTGAGAGAATTTTTCTGCTGCCATCCATTGATTGCAGAGACATGTTTAAACACGTTTGTTTGGAATAAACTCATGTATGTATGAACTGGAACCCTAGTAGCAACACTTTTTGACTTACCCTCATATACAAAAACTAATGTTCATTAGTGTTTACCAAGGGTGGGAAGGGAGGAGGGAGAGAAGGACATGCTAGGTAGAAGTCACTTTTTGTTCACAGTAATGGGAAAGATGGCACCAAATGTGGGTGAAGTTTGCACAGCATGAGTGATGTAATTGATGTCAATAAGCTGTACATCAGAAAAGGAATGAATGGGCAAATGCTACGTTGTGTATGGTTTTGCAATAATAATATCAACCAAAAAAGGGAGGATCTACAGACGTTGATACTAATTAGACATAACCAATCACCTTATGGGAATAGTTCTCTTGATTTGGGGGCTTAGGGCCATGGTCTCATGGTACAATCCAGTCAATTGACATAATATAGTTCTTAAAGTTTATGTTCTACTTCCCAGTATTTTGAGTACTGTCTGGGGCCTTAAAATCTCATTAGCACCCATATAAGATACAACTATTGCTTTTTATTTGTCTGAAACAAAAGAGAAAGAAGGAAATCCGATAATTAGAGAAGGAACTTGATTACAGGCCTAATTGTCTCCACGAACAACTTTTTCCTCCACCTTATAATTAGAACTAAATGGTGCCCAGCTACCACTACTGACCGTTCTGACCAAGGACACAATAGATGAATCCTGATAAAAAGGGAGAAAACAAGGAACATAACTTCAAATTATTAAAGAATGTAAACTTACTGGACCTATTGAGGCTGGAGGAGGCCCCGACACTAAGGCCCTGAGTTGTTCTTCAAACCTTGAATTGAAACTCCCTCTCAAAATCATGTTTAAAGTAACAGTTTAGCTCAAATAGTAAAGATTCTCACCCCTTGAGTATTTCATTTTTTTGCTTTTGTTTTTTGTTTTAACTATTTATAAAGACCTGAGGAGCCCTGGTGGCACAGTGGTTAAAGTGCTCGGCAGCTAACCGAAAGGTCATAGGTTGGAAAGCACCAGCAGCTCTGCAGGAGAAAGATGTGGCAGTCTGCTTCCACAGAGATTTACAGCCTTGGAAACCCTATGGGGCAGGTCTACTCTGTTCTATAGGGTTGCTATGAGTCGGAATTGACCGCAACAGGTTTTTTTTTTTTGTTTTCCTTCCTTTCTTTTTTTGGGGGGGAATATAAGGTCAAAAGGTCAACAACTATTTTAAAGCATATATGAGAAGGTTGGTGGGCAGGGAGTTTAAGTAAATGGAAATGAAACAACTAGAACAGAAATAACGAGAATGTTGACACAATGAGAAGAATGTAACTGATGTCACTGATCATTGTGTCTAGAAAATGTAGAAATGAAGCGAATTTTCCTGTGTATATTTTCCCAAAAATAAAATTAAATATTAAAAAAGATTTAATAAATAAAGACAAATTCGTCAGTAATCATTATGATTTTGTAAGCATTTACAATATGTAAAATAACATGATGTTTTGACTCAGATTGTTATGGGCTGAATTGAGTACCCCCAAAAGATATGATGAAGTCCTAACCCCTCGTACCTGTGAATGTGACCTTATTTGGAATAGGGTCTTTGCAGACGTTATTAGTTAACTTAGAGTAGAGTGAGCCCTAATCTCTTTATGTCTGGTGTGTTTATAAGAAGAAAAATCAGTGACACACAAGAAAGAATGCTATGTGATCATGGAGACTGAGATTGGAGTTATGCTGCCATAAATTAAGGAATGACTGGGACCACCAGAAGCTAGAAGAGTCAAAGAAGGATTCCTCCCGGAGAGCCTTCAGAGAAAGCATGGCCCTGCAGAAACCTTGATTTTGGACTTCTGGTCTTCAGAACTTTAAGGAAATAAATTTCTGTTGTTTTTAGCAATGCAGTTTGTAGTACTTTGTTATGACAGCCCTAAGAAACTAATGCACAGCTAAAATACACAGTGCTTCCACAAGGCCCATTAGAATGAAATCTCAAGTAGAAAATACACGGAATATTTAAGGAATCTTAAATTTTCCCAGTCCAGGGGCTTTCAAAATTTCTTAATATGACTCACAGTAAGAAAACATAAATTACGCCTTGAACCACCACAAAACATACATATACAAGCCCACTATACAACCCACAAACATATGTATTGTTAAAAATTGTTCCACAGACCTGTTTAATCTTAAAAAATGCTGTGCCTTGTATAATACAAGATTTCCCTTGTACAATACTTTGAATTATTACCTAAATGATGCTTCAGTTCCTAGCATAGTTAGTACTCAATAAATATTTATTGTAGGCAACAACCAAAGTTTTTACGAATCTTAGAGAATTGATATTTTAAAAGTAATGTGGTGTTCAACAAACTCTCAAAGGGTTTAATTTTTCTAAAACGAAACAAGAGAATGATCCATTAATGTGGAGTCTGTGAAAATGGCTATTAAGCTCAAATTACCAGCTGCTTTTGGGTTCCAACTGCACCCAGAACTACTCTAATGTTCTAGCACGTGTATGTTACTAGTTCACTACTTATAATTTGCTCTTTCTCCTCATTTCTACTTTTATGTATTCTGTACCCTTTCTTCCTAGAAATTAAACCTTCACCTCTCTTTCCAATCACTTTTCAAAAGCCATTTTTTGGTAAAAAACTGGACCTTTGTAACTGAAGTAAGGGAAAGGAAGTAAAATAACAATAACAACAGTAATAATAATAACCAAATGAGTTTCCCTCTGTATTTCTTCAGGCCCCTGCATTTTTCTGTTATTTTTTCTTCACTTACAAATGTCCGAAGCTATAGCCATCTGGTTGTGTATTTCCAAGAGCAGAGACTACATTAGCAGTTTCCCATAACATATTAAAGTGCATTTTTAAAATGAATATATACAATAATGATTAGTTAGCCAATGTATTCTGATATAAAATTTTTTGGATGGAATTTTAAAGGATATGACATTTTTGCTTGTTTTCATTTTGTGTATTTTAAATATAGATTACTTCTGGGAAATAAAGAGCAATGGAAAATTCCATGTATCATTTATTTCTGAATTTAATAACATGCCTGTGTCTCACTAAAAAAAGATATTTGTTTCTTCCAAGGTGTTGGAAGCAAAATTTACTTTGGCCAGGTATGATGAAACTATAGTTTGGAAGCTGGAATGTGTCAACTATAAAATTCAGCACTTTCTCCAATACAGCAGGCTTCCCTATATGTCAAAGAAAATAACTTTAAGATGGGGAAAGCAGATGCTGTTGCTATTTTTATCTTTATTCTTTATGAGATTATGATTTTTAGAGTTTAGGAAAATCTGTATGCTGTATCTTGAATAAAGAAATTTTGTCAATCAAATGGGGTTTTGCAAATAAAATCAGAAGGAGAGAAAAAGATTTAAAAATGCAAGACTGAGAAACAGAAACAAAGGAAGACTATAAAAGAAGAGAATAGATACACAGAATTAATAAAAATATATAGTAAAGAAAAAATTGAAGAGAATAAAGGAAGAGAAAAGAGGAGAGAGAGAGGGAGGGAGGAAAGAAAGTGAAAGAAGGCAAGAAAGTAAAGAAAGAGAAACAGGAAGAAAGCAACGGGAAAATATTGGAAAAGGAAAAACAATACTGGGAAAGAGAGATTGCATTGTTTAGCTGAGACATATGAGTAGGATTGATATGGATTTGGGGTTTTTTGTTGTAATTTTCTCCCTTGTCCTCTCTTTAAAAACAATTTTACATTCCCTTTGATAACTTTAGTTTCCATTTCATCAAAATAAGTGTCTAGTGCTACAGTTTTATTGCCAAATAAAAATGTTATTATTCTTACTTAAAGGAAAGTTTATTGAGTTTATGTTCATTCCAAATGAATATTTTAAGAGTTTTGATCTTAATATTGTATGATCTTTGGTGTTTTTACAAAATACTTTTTTGATAAATTGATTTATAACAACCTAGTTTTAGTCTATTAAACTGAACATCTATGCCTTAATTATAGTATTGGCAAGGGTTTTTAATATAATGTCAACTTTTATATAAATGTTAGCACTAATACTATAGTTTACCAAATTAAATAGGAATCACTCATTAATTACTATAATATCAAGAATGGAACAAGAGCTATCAATTCAGAGGCGATATCAATGATGTAAGGCATTAATAAAAACAACTGGAATTATTTACTCTTACTTTATGGGTTTTGTATTATAAGAACAGGGAGAAACAGAAAAGAAGTCAAGAGATAAAAGATAAATCTGATTAAAAAACAAAGGCTCAGCTTAAGTTTTCAGCCTCCCTTTTCTTTCCAAAAGTAATGTGCATGACATCTGGGGTGGAAATTTTCTTTTCTCCCTACAGATTAGCAAGTTTACCGTTCTAGTAGGTGTTCTCTTCATTGAAATAAGTAGCTGAAACTACATCCCTGCTTTCTGCTAAGGTAAATGCTATTTAACTGGTATTTTTATGGAATGTGTCAAGGGAAGCATAAATAGCATCTTCAAAGGTAGACTATAAGTTTAGTCACACATCGTCCAGAAAAAGGAACAGCAAAACTGTTGTTTTCTAACTATTGGCTTACCAAGATGACTAGCTGAGTAAATATATAAACATTTATATTGGAAGTAAAAACTATTAACAAAGGTATTTGATTGTGAAGCCCAAACACAAACTTGGCTTTGACTGCTGTTCAAGGCAACTCAGCTTCTATCTTGAAGGGCATCAACCCTTATGTGCTTTGGCGTATCTCCAGGGTCCCCTGGGAGAAAGCCATATTTCTATTTACATATCAAAGCAAAGGAAGGTGGCAACTCCAATAGATCTCTAAGAGGATGTGAAAGTACTCTATGAATTAGGAGTTTCAACAATATTGGATCCAAAAACCAGGCTACCTCCATCCCTGTCATACAACGCTTAGCACATTGTAGTCTCTCACAGAGAGGCAACCAAGATAAGCCTAAGAAAATGTTAAAGATGCTATGCAAATGGTTTTTTAATTAGTTTAAATAACTGCTTTGAGTAAAGATATTAGGAAAGGAGAAGTAAGTCCAAGGTTCTGGGTGCATTCTAATGGTTTTACTGTTTTGGACATTTATAGAATGACACAGAGCAGTAACCAAATGCAGTTCTGTACTTCATGAAAAAGGGTAAATGCCTATAACAAAAATGTACTTGATTTCTACTGACTATTGAAGAGTATTTTCCATGACCACTTCAACATTTTAATCTTTACTATAATACAGTTCCCATTTGTAAGATGTCTTAGCTTTCTGCTCTTTGTGTAGCCTGTAGTGTTATAGTACAATGCACAGAATCAAATGCTGAGCTAGAGTGGGGTTCAAAAGCCAGCTTACCCCAGATGTCCTCAGCAAGTCCTTCTTGCTCATACAGCACTGAATGTTCCTTATGAACATATGTAAAATAAATAAAGCTAAAACTATGAATTAAAAATTATAATATCTCAATAAAATAGTACATAAAGCACTTTGTAGAGGTTGATGCCTTTTTTCAGATATTTGCTTTTAAAACATTTCTCCAAGTATTCGAACATTTCCTTTCACAATCATATTATGTCATCTGTCAGCTTTTAACCATTCTAAAAGTGAACTTTTTCCTTTGCTATATCTAATTAACAAGAGATGAGGGCTATTTTTCTGTCATTCTATAATTAACTCAAAACTCCTTCTTTAATGAGATGGCAACCATAATAGTAATCATGATAATTCCTCATATCTGTATAGCTGTTCAAGGTGGCTATGATGGTTCAATGGTAGAATTTTCACCTTCCATGCTGGAGACCCAGGTTTGGTCCTGGTCAATACACCTCAAATGCAGCCACCACCTATCTGTTAGTGGAGCCTTTGCATGTTGCTATGATGCTGAACAAGTTTCAGTGGTGCTTCCAGACTAAGACTAGGAAGAAAGGCCTGGTGATCTACTTCTGAAAATCAGCCATTGAAAACCCTATGAATCACAATGGTCCAATTTGCAACCAATCATGGATATGGTGCTTAACCAAATGTGCCACACAGGGACTTCAATATGTTCACGTAAAATCTTATTTTTTAATCTGTGATCTGTTTCTCAATTTTTGTTTATTTATATTGTACTTTTTATTATACTCCTGTAAATCAAGAAAAAATCAGTTTTCTTTGCTTTTTGTATATATAAATGATGCTAAACAAACATAATGATCCCAGCTCTGCTTATTTCACAGGGCTCTTATGTGGATCAAATGGTGTGAGAGGTTTAGAAAGGCCTTTGAAGAGTTGACAAACTAAACAAGTGCAAGTTATTATCTATAGTAGATTTTTTTCAGCTCCAAAAGTTTGCTCAGTTTTAGTTAATTTATGTTTTACTTTCACTCTAAGCATACTTCCCTTGTGTCTGTTGATTTCATCTTTGTATGTGCATGGAAATTTCCACGTTCTGTTTCATTACAATTATGTTTAATTGATTTATAGTTAGTATTCTGATTTTACAATAATTACTTGGTTATCTGTGGATAGTCTCATTCTAGTTAATCATTTGTAAACTGGCTACCATTAGTTACTTTCATTTTCTACTCTTGTATAAGACGCTTGCATGCATCTGTGTGTGTAACTCTATAATATAGCAATACTAAAGTAAGGTTTAACTGATCTAAGCTTCATTTTAGGTCACTGACATATGCATGCAATAAACTTTAGATCTTTGACATTTCTTGAATATTCAATCTGATTGTGGTGCCAGCAACTTCTTACCATTTTTTTTCTTGTTTTGAATGTCATTTTCCAATAATTAGTTCTTTAATTAATTAAAATGTTAAAATACTATATGTATTTTCCTAAATATCCAGGGGAAGATAAAGTAGATAAAGGACTTGTGAACAGATATTTTTCTTGTGGTTCATAACCACGATATGGTATATTGTTACACATACCTCCCTTTAGATCAAATCTGAGTATACATACAGAAATACGTATTGCAAGCTTTCCAGTGTGAACACTTTCGTGATCACATCCCAGAACACATGTAGGTAAGCAGATTGTAAATAGTCTCTGGCAACTAGCAAATGGACCTACACCCATATTATTGCTGACTGAAAATTGAAAAATTTCCACAAATTAAGACCCTTGTTATTAGCTAAAAAGTTAAATTGTAAAAAGCAGGTCAATTAAACAATTTTTACTACTAAGAATATGAGATTCATTCCATACTCATTTAACACAGATTTCTAAATGCACACCATGGGCATGGCCCTGGGGTAGGTGCTATGAAAAACCAAGAAGTAGACAATAAGAATCCCATCCTTAAAACACTTGCACCATATATGGGAAATCCAGCCATATATGCATTAATGACTACCTAGTAATTCATGAGTCAATATAAGCTAACAACACAAAGCATGAGGTTATGTTAAAAAATCAAAGGTGAGGTTTAGATTATTAGTGTTGTATGAGTTCAAAGAAGTGAGAACAATGTGAGCTAGAGTGATCATGGATGGCTTCCTGGAGGAGATAGGATTTGAATTGGGCCATAAAGTGATTCTGGATGGTAAGGAATTTTATATATAGCAGTAAGAAGTGGACAGTAGTCTATTTCTAAAGAGAAGTGAATAGTAAAGTCTTGAAAGCTGGAATTAATCCGGACCCCTTTTTGGAAAGAAGCATTAGGGAAAAGCAACAATAGACTCACAATCATGGACCCTGGACTACGTCAAGTGTTACTTTCGCTTGACCAGAGATTGTTCCTATCATCATAGTTTCTGTGTACCCAAATTGCTTTGCTGGCCAACTTTATTATTTCCCATTCCCAACTCATCGTAAGTCAATCAATTACCATGTGGCATGTTTTACAAATAAATAAAAGCATTACAGCTGAGCATATATAATATGGCAGACAGGACTTTCATCTTATGTTTGTGAACCAGCTAGCCCCCCTTTTTTTTGTTTTTAAGAAGGATAACCCACAGATGTTTCACAGAAGGAGAAGGGAAAGAAAGAAAATGAAATTCACCCACTGCAAATACATTAAATTATTCTTACCAGGGCATCTGTGTGAATAATGCAAGCTGTGCAAAAATATTAAATGTGGCATATTCTCTGCAAGTCTATAAAAAGATAAATACAGCCCAGTGAATTTAAAATATATATATTGGAAGTTATTTGTCACCTCAGTGCTTTTAAGGTGTGCCTGCCTGGTTTACGGGCAATTGGTGAGGTCTGTTTTGTACTGCTTCAAGGTCAGAGGTGAACTTTCTCCTCTTATATCATGGAGGGTGATGGACACATGCTCTTAAAAGTTCTCCAAGCTTAGATTATTGATCTGAGAGTATTTTTTTTCTGTCTCCTGGAGTTTGTAATAAGCATTAAATGGAGGAAAGAGGAGAGAAGAATTAATAAGAATGTTTCAAATATTCATTTCCCCAATTGGAAAAGCAGATTCATTAGACTTGCCTCCTCTGTGCCTACTGCCTAGCTTCTCCTCTGTCCATTAGTTTGCAGAGGAATCTAGAGTTTCTGAATTTTCCTAAGTGGATTTAGTTTTAATGATGGCTGGTTAACTAGCATCCCAGGCTAGTTAAAGGGAAGGCCTTTGCCTTCTTCGGAGGACTAAGTTTGGGTCAGCATTGTAAAAGGGTCATTTACTCTAAGAAAGTCTTCATTATTGCTGGAAATAAAACAGGAAACATGATGAGAAAAAAAAAATATACTTTTTGGCCTTTTATTTTGTAACCCCTCTTTAAATGTTAGGGTATAGGCTTCCAAATTATCTTTCATTCAAAATGGTTAAATCACATTCATAAAATAGTAAAAATTAAAAAAAAAAAACTCTGCCAATTTAAGTGCCTTTAGAAAGCAAAGAAAAGAAAATGTATTGAACATTTACTATGAAGTAGGCTTATGCTCCACCACCCATCTGTTTGTCATATTGTGGTGGCTTGTTTGTTGCTGTGATGCTGGAAGCTATGCCATCGGAATATCAAATACCAACAGGGTCACCCCTGGCAAACAGTTTTCAGCAGAGCTTCCAGACTAAGACAGATTATGAAGAAAGACCTAGTGATCTACTTCCAAAAATTAGCCAGTGACAACTTTATGGATCAAACAGAACATTGTCTATCTTGCTTGCTTTGGACACATATGAGGGGGTATCAATTCCTGGTGGAGTACACCATGTCTAGTGAAGCAGAGGACCAGAGAGAGTAAGGGAGGCCCTCAATGAGATTGATTGGCACAGTAGCCACAGTGATGGATTCAAACATGTCCGTGATTGTGAGGATGATGCAGGACTCGGTAAAGTTTTGTTCTGTTGTACATAAGGTCGCCATGAGTCTGAGTTGACTTGAAGGCAGCTATCTATGTATCTAGGTGGAGCCCTGGTGGTGTAGTGGTTAAGAGCTCAGCTGCTTACCAAAAGGTTGGCAGTTCAAATCCACCAGCCACTCCTTGGAAACCCTATAGGGCAGTTCTACTCTGTCCTATAGGGCTGCTATGAGTCAGAACTGACTTGACGACACCTGAACAACAATATATCTAGGTTTAAGCTAGATGTTTTAACTTATATTGCCTTATAAAATCCTTTAGACATCTACGGGACTCATACTGGGCCTTATAATCCTTTAACCATACCACACATAAAAACTGATTCCATTATCACAGTGTGATGAAGTTATGGACAATAATGTCCATTTAATGAGGTGAACTCACCAGAAGTAGCATACATTTTTCACTTTCCCAGAATGTAGGAAAACAGAACTGAGCTACCTGCCAGAAAATCCTTTCTAGTAACGTAACATTATTTGAATTTTTCCAGAATGCTTTGGAGAAGTCATTCCACCTTGCCTATTTAGCTTGGAGATGATTGCTGTTTTAGTACAGGTATATGGATAGAGTATTTAGAACAGTTTATACTTTTTTGTTGTTGTTGTTCTTTTCTTTTTTCTTTTGCCTACCAATAATAATGTTAAAGCTGTTTTTTGTTATAAACCTCTCTCAAGTATAAAGAACACTGAGTTCTAGTACTTGCAACTTCCTGCAGAGCAGATGTTTTAGCTTCTTTTGTTTCTGGAGTCAGATCAGATTTTTTTTGGTCATCATGTAAGAGACCATATCTACGAGTGTAGAAGTTATCCATAGTATACATATATTCTTGCCTTCTATTACAAACCCCTGCAAGTGCCATGTAGGCAGTTCTCCACATTCAACTTTGATAATGTGGAAATTGAATGGGATGAATTTTGAATTGAAGTTGCAAGATTCTTGCCTTTTGCGCTTTTGTTCTTATTAAAGTCGGTCAACACTGAATATTCAGAAAATGTGTGGGGTATCTGCCTTTATCTTACTTCTCTAGTGCTTGCCTAATCCAAGGAGATGGAGAAAACACATCCTGTATTATGTATCCAGGACAGAACTATTAGGAAGATATTCCCCCTGACTCCAGTTGTGGGAGGATAGCCCTGTTTATCACGTCCTGTGTGGGCTTCTACTCATACAATTTAAACACCATTAAAACTTAAGCTTAGTGGTCTTATTATTCTATTGTGTATGTTTTTTCTGATAAATTTTATGCATGGATTTTAAAGAAATGATTTCTCTATAACAAGAGTATGTGAGGGGAAAAAAAAAGCCTTGATGCAGCAATGATAAAATGGTCTTATAGCACACGTATATATGTCACTGGCCCACAAATACAGACTTATTTAAGACTGTCTTAGTCATCTAGTGCTGCTATAACAGAAATACCACAAGTGGATGGCTTTAACAAAGAGAAATTTATTTTCTCACAGTTTAGTAGGCTACAAGTCCAAAATCAGGGCATCAGCTCCAGAGGAAGGCTTTCTCTCTCGTCGGCTCTGGAGGAAGGTCCTTGTGATGCATCAGTTTTCCCTCAGTCTGGAAGGATCTCAGTGCAGGAATCTCAGGTCCAAAGCACGCGTTCTGCTCTTGGCACTGCTTTCTTTGTGGTATACGGTTCCCATGTGTCTCTGCTCGCTTCTCTTTTTTATATCTCAAAAGAGATTGGCTTACAACACTGTCCAATCACGTATACCTCATCAGTACACCCACCGCTAATCCATCTTATTACATCATAGTGATAGAGTTTACAACACATAAGGAAATCACATCAGATTACAAAATGGTACACAATCATACAATACTGGGGATCATGACCCAGCCAAGTTGACAGATATTTTTGGGGGACACAATTCAATCCATGACAAAGACACTCAACCAGACAGAACAAATTGGTCTCAGGCTTTGTTGACTTTTCCTCTTAGCATGTTGGATGTTATTTTCTATCATTGCACCCAAAGAGTGGGAATAACTAACAAAGCATGAGTGAAAATTCATAAGGTCAGTTGTGGTGTACTCTCTACATTGTATAAACCCTTTTTGTACCTGGTATGGTGCTATTTCCATAATGATTTTGGATGATGATGCTAAAGGAATAACAATACTATTCCCACGAATTTTAATTTTGCCATTATAAGTATTAAGTAATTAGCTGTTATTATATGCCAAGTACTTTAACATATATTGCTTAATTTAATCCTCACAAAAATATTTTGAAGTATTATAGCAGACTGATCCTTACATACCCAAGAGCAATTCAGCCTTCCCCTTACTCCTACATAACAGAACACCAATTTATGTTTAGGTGTCACCTTTCTTTCTGAGGCTTGGTATGTCAGGAAAGTGGATGGCATCCCTAGTCCAGGAAATGAATGGCAATTAGTCTAAAGCAAGATTAGTGATGTCATTTTTCTGGCCATTGTTTGGTTTAGTTATGAGCATGGAACTCACTTCTGGTCAATGAAATCTGACAGGAAGATCATTTGGGAACATCTACGGAAAAAAAATCCTTGATGATTAAAAACAAATCAAAACAAAAACAAATCAAAACAAAAACAAAACAAACAAACATAAGCAGATACATACAAGAAACAGCCTTCTTTGTTCTTACTCTTCTGGACATTTTTGCGTCTGTACCTGATTCTTGAAAGTGTCGCAACTATCTTGCTCCCACGAGGAGACATAAACTGAAATGTTTGGGATGGAAGAGCAAAAATTTGTCAAGAACCTTGATTCTCCATGGTGTCATCGAGTGATTGAACTAACTTACCCTAGAGCCACCCTATCTCTGAATTTCTTGTTATGCCAGATAATAAAAATCATATTGTTTAAGCTGGTTGAGTCTGGGTTTTCTGTTCCCTTCAAGAAAAGGCCTTTAAACTGAGACAAGTAGACATTATTAACTCCATTTTACAGATGAAGAATCTGAGGTTCAGAGAGGCTAATTGAGTTGACCAATATCTCAGAGCTAAAAAATAGGAGGACAGATATTCACATCCAGGATTGGATGAATTCAGGTTTCCCGTGTTTTCACTACAACACACAGGTTCCCATGGTATATTGCCACACTCATATTGTTAAGTGTATTTTTCCCTTATTCTTCTAATTTAGTACTTAGGCAATCAAGTCTGGGGAAAATCATATCCAAATTTTTCAGGTGATATGGTATGTATGATATGGTATATATGATATGGTATATGGTATAAATTATTATTTCTGACCCTGAATAGCTAGGAGGCAATACTCCTTAGAAGTGAAGTTGACAAGAATTTGTCTTGCTTACTTTGGACATGTCATCAGGAAAGACCAATCGCTAGAAAAGGGCATTATGTTTGGTAAAGTAGAAGGTCAGTTAAAATGTATGAAATCCTCCATGAGATGGATTGATATAATAGTTTCAACAATAGGCTCAAACATACCAATGATTGTGAGGATGACACAGGACTGGGCAATATTTTGTTCTGATATACATAAGGTTGCCATGAGTCAGAGCCAACTTGATGGCAACTTACAGCAACAGGTCTCTATTAGAGCATCATACTGAACTTCCAACTATACACTGGATATTTCCACCTTGATGTCACATAGTCATCTCTTTCAACATGTCCAATATTGAAATCACCATCTTCACTCAAAATCCATTCCTTCTGGGACTCGGGCAGACATGGCTGTGGCAGCATGCTTGTCTGTTTTTCCATTCTCACCTATTCTGTAATATTCTTTGGACTCAGGCAGACATGGCTCTGGCAGCATGATTGTCCGATTCCCACTTCTGCCCTTTTGAATATATGCCGAATAAAACTCTTTTTGCTTTACTAAACTTTGTGATGTTTTTCCCCTACAACAGTTAATGGCGTAGTCGTCAAGGATCTGAAGCTACGAATCCAGTCAACCTCGGAAAGATCTGGACTGCAGAGCAGAAGCCGGCAAATAAAGCTCCTATCTTCTGCACCCACGTGTTCCCACTCCATGTCCCTTCGACATTGACGGGCATCATCAAAGCCAAATGGTTTGATTCGGGAATTCACATCATTTACCTATGAAGTTTTTTTACTACAATTCAGGTATTTAGAGATTTGATAATCTTGGTATATTTTTGGTATATCTTGACTATATGGTATTTTGTCTCAAAATTATTATGCCTTATATCTGAAGCTCTTTGAATATGGTTAATGGCTATATTTAGAAATATTTTTATCTAAAGTTTTTTTTAACTGATTTTATTTGGCCTTTACGTTATGCTTATAATTAATTTCTATCAGGTCTTTCACTATTAAGAATACTATGTTTACGAATTAATCATGGCCATATTAAGTTTTGTCATCTGCAGATAAGTTTTTACTTTGCTGATTTGCTGAAAAAGTTTGACCAAAATATAGCAACAAAAAGATGGACTATATTGGACTTGCTAAAAAAGACTGTGACTAGACTGAATAAAATTTCCAGAACTCCTATGCAGAAGCTGATGATTTCATAGACTGTGGCTGATCCAGAATCATGTGGAACAGAAATTAACTACATAAGACTGAGTAAACGAAAGGAAACTATGTTTTTTTGTTTGTTTGTTTGTTTTAATATTGCTGATGTTTTAAGGTCCTGCTTTCGGGATATAAGAAACTATTTTCCTTTTTCCTTAATTATCTAACTAACGGGTTTAGATATTATAAGTCTTGAATTAGAAGTTCCTGTTGGTAAACTTAGCAAAGTTGTAAGTATCATAACCAGAGAAGTATTTGAAATTTGAGCTATGATTTTACAAAATAGAACAGCATTAGATTTCCTGTTAGTCTCTTAAGAAACAGTTCCATGCTTTAATAGATCAGTGTTGCTGTATTTATATTAATACTCAATCTGAGGTTTTGCAGAATGTAGTTGCTGTTGAGGCACATGAAAAGCAGTTACGGATGCTGCTTATGTAGAGACAAACACCTCATGAGATTTGTCTCCTTGGTTTAAAGACCTTAGGGTCATGGTTTCATTGGTTATTTCAGACAATTGCCTAACATAATTGTTAGTGTTTCTGTTTTATTTCCTAGTTTGCTGTATGGTGCCTGGGATCTTAAAAACCAGATGATGTCCAATTACCATTTACTGAACATTTTTGATAAAAGATTCTATAGCGAGATCGTGATCCAAAGGAAAGAATGATGAGAGAGTTGTATGCAATTCTCCTGGAATCCAGATTTCTGGTTTTCATGGAGGTTGAGGTAACCCACACAGGCTATTGTCTTTGGGTATCCTTCTGAACCTCAAGCTTTGAGAAAAAAACTGGTTCCTGAAGACACTTTGAGTCAAACAATGGTCGAGATAAACTAGTAAGACCATTTTGCTCTGGGCATTGTGCTTTTTTTTGAAGAATTCAGTCTGTTTTAGGAAATTAACTTCAAAGATCAGACTGAGAGTTATGTTTAGGGTAAATTAGTAACTACTTTAATCAGTCTTTAAGACAATGTCGTATGAAATACCTGTCTAATGTTTGTAATCAAACTTTCACCCTCTTACGATGCAGAAAATTATGTATCTTAAAGAAACCAGATTCTCAGAGGAGCTCGACCTCGAGGCTCAGACTCTGTTTTGTCTTTGGTTCCATTTCTGCTTCTGAGAAAGTGACTCATGACTGTTAATAGATAAACCAAAGAGGGGCAGCTTGCCCTTGGGAAGAACTTAGTATGTTTTAAACAGACTAACTGAAGACCTCCAACAGGAGAGGTCCATCCTGTGTTATCTTGCTAGTCATTAGTTTTCTAATGAAAACTTGTTGTCACATGTAAATTTTTCTGTTGCTTCTAGACAAACTTTGAGTGCTCTTTAAGGATATACGTTTCTGTGTGATAGATCCAACTATACTAATTTAGATGATCCTTTCCAACTGATAGTGAATTTACATGGGCAATCTTGTTTAAATTACTGACGAATGCATGGACAATGCACTTCAGAAACTTTAGGATTATCTTTATTCATAGTAACAATGCTAGTAAATACTGGAAAGGTAATGTTAAATTGTTACGCATTGTAAAATGAAAGTCAGAAGAAAACCCATTGGTCCAACACTCAGGATATTGTTGGTAGCTTTAATTCCTACTCATGGTATAGCTGAATTGAAGAAATCTTTAAGAAAATTTGTCAGTCACTATGGGAGAAATAACCGATGAGATGGAAGCACAACAATGAGCTCTGATCTCATAAGCCAAGGTGACATAAGATAACAAAATAGCCTTAGATTTTTTTTTATTAGTGTAGTCTGTGCTGTAGACAAGATACACATAGAATTAGACAGGAAGCTACTTGTCACACTCTTAGAAATACCAGATTTGTTTGGTTTGTTACTATCAGGAATAAATACATGGGCTAGATCAGTATTACAAGGAATAGTAATATTCTTAGTCTACATCCTGATTGTATTAGGTATAATAAAATTTATACGCTATTGTCTTACACACGTAAAAGGCAAAAGAAGGCCTCGGGCTAAAATGTTGATGTGGATTGAGTCTGCTCACTCCTGAGTCTGCTCACTCCGGCAATGCGATTGATGGGAGCATCACTCTTACTTAATAACCTGGTGAAGAACCAGATGGTATCCAGTGGAAAACCAGCACCGTGAGTTTAAAGAGCCTGCCATGACCACCATCTAGGAGCTCGACTAAGTCCAGGTATTGATATTCGATGTGTTATCTCCAATCTCTGATCAAAAGGAGGGAATGATTTAGAAATAATATTTGGAATCATTGTTCCCTGACCATGAGCATGGAGAAATATGACCCACCTGGGGCTGGGCCCTCACAGACTCACAAAGACACATAAACTGGGCCCTGAGATAAGACAATAGATGGAACAATCTCAGAAATTATCTTAAGGAAGTCTTCACAAAAGGGTTATAAAACCTAACCCAAAGGACTTCTCACTTTTTGTCTTTTTCTATTAACATTTAGTGAATAGGAATTTGTTGGACCAATGAAGACATTCTTGACTTTCATAACTGAAACCCGTACCAATGATTAAGAAAGATGATTTAAAATTTAAGATTACAATTTCTAACCAATCAGTGAAAAGGTGACGAGTTCAGTGATTCTACCCATTTTGTGATGTTGATATATACTGATGATTCTGTAACCTTTGGACTTGGGCAGACATGGCTGTAGCAGCATGCTTGTCCGTTTTTTCATTCTCACCTATTCTGTAATATTCTTTGGACTCAGGCAGACATGGCTCTAGCAGCATGATTGTCCATTTTCCCTCTTTTGTCTGTTCTGTAATATTTCCTTGGACTCGGGCAGACATGGCTCTGGCAGCATGGTTGTCCAATTCCCACTTCTGCCTTTTTGAATATACGCGGAATAAAACTTTCTTTTTGCTTTAAAAAAAATCCATTCCTTCTGTGTTCCACATTTGAGAAATCATCCCCAACATACTCTCCCTCACTCCCCATATCTAATTTATAATGAGATTTGGTCTATTTTATCGTGAAAATATTTTCAAATTCACCTTACTCATCTGTACCCCCCTTAGACACTCAGACCTATGCTTTGAAGCATTCTGCATATCTCAAATACAAAATAAATTCAATAAAGAACACATGGACACTTCTATCACTTGGGATTCAGCGCTCAGCGCTACCATTGCATGACACATAGGTATAAACATCTACTCTTTATAGGTAACACTATTCAGGCACCAAGGAATCTCTCCTCCTCATCACATACTCTATTATGTCATGAACCAGAAGTTGAAGGCCTCCAAGTGCCATGCAGGTTGCACCAATGCTGTAGATGGGCACCATTTTGGAGTGTGGAAAGGATTTAAACAGCAGAGGTGATTAGATAATCAAAAAGACAAATTAATTAACTTGTCAAATCCATCCCTTCAGATGGCATAAATGGCATAGATGGTTGCATAACAAAATAACCAGTGGTGCTGAACGTCTATTTTTCTTGCTTCTCTTCATATTCCAATATATCGTTCTAAGTGTACTTATACGGTCCCAGGGTGTTCATACACATGAGCTGAGAAACATTTTGCAATGTTGAACAATTCATATTACTCATATACATATGTATGTATAGACATTACATGTATCAAACAGGATACTGACTATACTGGCAATTAGGTGAACATTGAATGCTATAAATAAAAATAATTTCATGTTAGAAAAGCTTTTTCAATAATATTTAGTTAGAATTACAGAATATTAAATACAAATATTTCAGCTATTGGAAGTTATAACTTTGGTATTCATTAATTGTAATTTGTATATTGCTTTTTAAATTCAATAACTTTTTGAATATTTTAAAAGCAAATGAAAGCATAAAATATTTTTTCATTTTTTGTTTTCTATGTTTATTTAAGTTTACATATTTGATGAAAACTATTTCAAATTTTGTAACCTTTTAATGCAATTACATTTTTAATCCTTTAAATCATTGAGAATGAGGAGACATTGAGATAGTAATTAGAAAATCTAAAAGTAAAACTTAGAAATAAAGAAATAGACAATTTTCAAAACGAAGATCTACTTAATTTTTTTAAAAATTAGAAAATATCAAAGAGAGCAGACTTGTGTTGAGCATGAACTGCATAAAATTTATTAACAGTACACTACTAATTTTTTATTAAATGAAAATTTAATTACCAATCAAAACAAGGAGTTTGAACAAGAAAATTATTCTCCTTATGTCCACAACTTGACTAGGTCACAGGAAATCTTTGAAACTATATTCTTCACTAAATGATGATTTAATTACACACCAAAGCAATGAAAATGATGAAGAAAATTTCCACATCAAATTCACAACTCAGAAGCAACAAATACAATCTTGGCAGCCCACTGGGAGATAAAGAAAATTCCATTAATTAAATCAGAAAACTGTATGAGAAGGATGAAGCCTCTGAATCTTTACTATGTTTATTGGATGATGATCATGGGAAATGACTGTCATATCCTTGTGACAAAGTGAGAAGATTTTTAGCAAAGCAGAATCCAATTTTAATTAATGGTACACTCCCTCCTCACTCCCTCACAGGATGAACATGGCATATTTAGTATCTTATTTTGTACCCAAATCCTTTCAAATTGAGAAATAACTGTGGAAAATGGCTTTTCTATTCTAGGTTCAAAATTGATGTATTTTATCACTACCAATACATGTTTCCCAATCAATCCTCAAGAATCAGCTTTTCCAGTGAAGGTATTCGTGACTTCAGGTAGTTAGGTTCTCAATTAAAAGAACAAAAAAGTCACTTGTATATAGGCAACTGCTGCAACTAAGAAAAAGTAGTTTAAATAAAGAGCAATAGTTAATGTACAACAAAGACAAGTAAATACTAATATAGAACATTGACATGATATTCTTAAAATAATCATGGGTGTCCAATATGTAGCAAGCATAATGGTGCACATTATTTTCAGAAAACAACAGGAAAATTTTAGGTTTATTAAATATTGTTTTGAAATATCTTGTACAAACCTGTGAAATAAATAAATAATAACAATTAAAAATATAAATAATCACTATTTAGGTTGGAAAATTCAAAATGAGTTTACTAATTTAATAGATAATAAGTAAACAAAATATCATACATAAAATTTCAAAAAAACTTATAAATTACAACTAGAAAACATTCATCATATTGAACAAATAATCCTAAATATATGATTTGTGGAACTACAGAGAACAAAACAAGGGAGTTGGAATTAATAAGCATTTAATAAATTTTATACCTGTTATTAAAATAATACAGGTTTTTATTTTTGTAAGAAAATGAAGAAAAAAACAAGTTTCAATTTTAGGCATACATTTAAAAGATTGTGAACGGCAAACCTATGTTAATCATACTAATAGGTTTGTTAAATAGAACGTATACAAGACACAGTTTTGGCCGAAATTCTAATTCAGATGAATTTTGTGCGTGTCTGTGTATGTGTTATGTACAGAACATAGTTTTAATTTGTTACTGGGAGACATGGTCTCAACTATTCTGATAGTGATGCCCTTTTTTTTTTTTTTAACAATTGAGAGGCTATATATGATAATTTCTGGATCTGCCAAAACATGAAACATTTAATAAAATGTATATACATTTTTACCTTAAATTCACCCTTAGAAACATTATGGGAATGTCAACTGAATGCTGTTTAATTAATTAGATTTAATTTAGACAAAATACAAAATGCACTGCAAGAGTTAAGTGAAACAACAGCTGATCCTTAAATAAAGAACAACTCATGGTCTTTAGTGGAAAATAAAACTAATTTTGAATGTCTTCTATCCACAGCTTTTTGGTTTAAAACACTTTTTTGCTAGTAATAATATCACTATAAACTTACAAAACAAACCTACAATGGACTTTTCACTTTTAAAAGAATTGAACTTTAAAAATAGAGAAAATTGGCAAAATGGCGCTCTAGGCAGAAGCAACACGCCGTCCCTCCACAGCAAAGATCCAAAAAACTAAGCAGAACAGAGAATACAACAATCCTGAAACCCTAAAACATCAAACGAAGAGATAAAGAATTCAGCCAAGCACCAAATGGAGTGAGAAAACTGACAGAGAATGGAGAGCGAAGAGAGATTCATGCAGAGGTCCCCTACCAGCTAACGCAGTGCGGATCCACCATCTTGGCCTCCTATCGGAAACCAGCAAACGGGGGTACGAGAAAACAGCCTCATGCAGCGTCCACTGGGAGACAAAACAACCGTCTCTCATCTCTCCAATCCAACAGCAAGCTCCCCTAGCATTCTTTTTTGGTTTTTTGTATGGTTTTGGCTCCTGTTCCTCTCTCCTCTCTCCCATATCCATCTTAGCTCCACACATAACAATCACCCCGCTGCATCCTTCCTACCTGCACCGTACGCTTGACATCACACCACCAAGCAGCGCAGGCACGGCCGACTAGAACCTGCCCTGCACTGATTACTGACCCACCCTGGTGGCTGTAGTAAGTGCCAGAAACAAACCGTCCCAGTAACTCCTCTTCAGCTAGACCTGCCCTGCCGTACCATATCTCAGTCACTGACACTGCCAGTTGGAGAAGGAGGCGAAAAGTATTGAGCGCACAGACAAGCAAACAACAAAGAACACACAGTCCACCTGCTCAGACATAGTCAAATTTTTTTTTAAAAAAAAGAGACGAAACAAACAAATGTACAATCAACAAATGGGGAAAAAAACTACTGAATGCCCCGAAAACAGCAGACAATAACAAAACATTTACAAAAACTGGACAGGATGGTTCCAGTAGGTGTCCACAATAAAACACCAGATGACTCTCCTGTGGAAGAAAATGAACCAGAACTACCTGATAGGGAATTCAAATCTCTAATACTCAGAATTCTCCGAAGAACTGAGGCAAAAAGCTGACAAACGTGAGGAAAAAATAGACAAATTCATGGAAAATACAGACAAAAACTTGGAAGAACTCAGGAAGATGAT